>NC_052499.1:39375953-39426148 GCF_016617805.1 Bactrocera tryoni | reverse complement strand
TCGAGAAGGCGTGGTTGTCTACCGATTTCATCTATATTTCGTACATATCATCAGGGTGTTAAGAAAATATTATATACCGAATTTCATTGAAATCGGTTTAGTAGTTCCTGAGATATAGTTTTTGGTCCATAAGTGGGCGACGCCAAGCCCATTTTCAATTTTTAAAAAAGCCTGGGTGCAGCTTCCTTCTGCCATTTCTTCCGTAAAATTTAGTGTTTCTGACGTTTTTATACTCTCGCAACAAAGTTGCTAAGGAGAGTATTATAGTTTTGTTCACATAACGGTTGTTTGTAAGTCCTAAAACTAAAATAGTCAGATATAGGGTTATATATATGTCTGTCTGTCCGTCCGTCCGTCTGTCCGTCGTCCGTGCAAGCTGTAACTTGAGTAAAAATTGAGATATCATGATGAAACTTGGTACACGCATTTCTTGGCTCTATAGGAAGGTTAAGTTTGAAGATGGGCAAAATCGGCCCACTGCCACGCCCACAAAATGGCGAAAACCGAAAACCTATAAAATGTCATAACTAAGCCATAAATGAAGATATTAAAGTGAAATTTGGCAATAAGGATTGCATTAGGGAGTGGCAGATTTGGGCGTAATTTTTTTGGAAAAGTGGGCGTGGCCCCGCCCGCTACTAAGTTTTTGTACATATCTCGGAAACTGCTATAGCTATGTCAACCAAACTCTACAGGGTCGTTTCCTTCAGGCATTTCCATATACAGTTCAAAAATGGAAGAAATCGTATAATAGCCATGCCCACCTCCCAGGTGCTATGTTGAAAATCACTAAAAATGCGTTTACCGACAAACAAACAAGTAAGGAATGGCTAAGTTCGTGTGTCACCGAACATTTTATTTGTATCTATTTTAGGCGCAAAAATACTGTGTTATGGATAAAACATGTTTTGCAGTTTTCATTGAGATGATTCGAATATTGGCGGATATATTCAGCATAAAGTGACCTAGAAGTTCAGAAATCTTTATATTAGGTATATGGGAGCTCAGGAAAGTATTGACCCGATTCAAGCCATTTTTGACATAATGAAATACTATTGCCAAAAAAGGATTCTGTGTGAATTTCAATTTCATATATCACACATTGAACGATATTTTCGGTCAAAAGTCAACTGTTGGTATCGGGTCCACATCTTCGGTACCTAGAGACTTGAACAGTTTTGGTTGCATTTGGACAATTATTGGTCAAAAGGTGGTTTACTTTAAGGGAATTATTACCGCAAAATCTTACTCCGCTGTATTAATTAAGATACGGGGGAAATTTTTAAGCTTATATATTAAGCAGAAACCCTGTAGTTTAGTAAAAAAGTAATTTATAGCTCGACCCCACCCGACACTATAACAAAAAAACTAATTTCTAAATTTTTGTTGTAGTGTGTTTGATGATTCATTGGTTTTCCAAAAAAAAAAAATGATAATAATACATTAACTAAATTAATCTTTATATCATTAATATTAAATACATACCATGTTGTCCAGAAACCATAAAAATATTTTCAAGAACTTACTTCACGCAACAGAGAGTTTCGCAAATAAGCACGTGCGTTCTGAACGAAATCTAGGTTCTGACTACTTGTGTGGCAATATAGCGGGTTGAAGTTCATTAATTTAATCGGTTCATTGTAGTTTGTAATTCTCACTTTTGTTCGGTTTTTGAAGGAAAATGCGGTAGGAGTTAGTATAATATTTGCTTTAGGCAAATTTGATTGTTTTATCTTTAGTGGGTTAGGATATATGTGCATTAACCTGTTATAGGACAGGACCACGCCCATTTTTTCGCAAGTTTTAGCCGACAGGTGCCCCTTGCTACTGTGTTACCTGTGCCAAATTCAATATCTTAATTCAGTGTTTACATAGATCTGGCACTTTATAGGTTTTGGTTCAATGGCGCTTTGTGGGCGTAGCAGCGGTCCGATTACGTCCATCACGTCCTACAGTTTTCCAATGACCTAAGTATCATTACGTTATCTCAATTTTTATTCAGATTGCAGCTTACAGACGGATTTATTTATTTACATATATATGAGTTTGAAGAGACACCCACAACAAGATTCAGAAGAATAACTTTGAAAGGCATTAGCGATTCCGGTAATGATCTAAGCATAATGACTAAAGGTTGTTCAAAATAATTTTAATTCGATTTTGTTATACTTTGCATCGTTCCACTGTAAATATTCATACTAAATTATGTATGCCATACAGTAGCAATGATTGATTGCACCAATCAACGGTCGATGTCGAACCGATAAGGTAATAATTACATCTAGGTCGGCCGCAAAGTCGCTGAAAGCAGTGCGAGTATTTTTGGTTGCAATGATGACATGCAGGCGGCTTCACCGCCTGTACTACTGTACGCGAATTCATTAAAAGTGTCGACTTTGTAAGCCTCTTTGCTTCCAAAATTACTCACTGCCGTCATTGGTATGAGTACTTAAGTCGAGCATTTTATTATCGTAGAAATTTCTGTATATGTAAGTATACATACGTGAATCCATGTTTATTTGTTTACCATTCTGCGTATTAAGTGGGCGTTTGTCTCACGATAAATTTCCTTTTAGGTTTTGTTTTGTCGCCTTTTCTTTGGACCTGATTTACATATGTAGATATATTTTGTTGTGCTTTAATTTGTTGTTACTGTTTTATACCATTTTGGTTTTGGGTGAGTTTTAATCTTTTTATTATACTCTCGCAACAATGTTGCTAACGAGAGTATTATAGTTTTGTTCACATAACGGTTGTTTGTAAGTCCTAAAACTAAAAGAGTCAGATATAGGGTTATATATACCAAAGTGATCAGGGCGACGAGTAGAGTCGAAATCCGGATGTCTGTCTGTCCGTCCGTCTGTCCGTCCGTCCGTCTGTCCGTCCGTCCGTCCGTCTGCCCGTCCGTCCGTGCAAGCTGTAACTTGAGTAAAAATTGAGATATCATGATGAAACTTGGTACACGTATTCCTTGGCTCCATAAGAAGGTTAAGTTCGAAGATGGGCAAAATCGGCCAACTGCCACGCCCACAAAACGGCGGAAACCGAAAACTTATAAACTGTAATAACTAAGCCATACATAAAGATATTAAAGTGAAATTTGGCACAAAGGATCGCATTAGGGAGGGGCATATTTGGACGCAATTGTTTTGGAAAAGTGGGCGTGGCCCCGCCCCCTACTAAGTTTTTTGTACATATCTCGGAAACTACTATAGCTATGTCAACCAAACTCTACAGAGCCGTTTTTTTTCAAGCATTTCCATACACATTTCAAAAATGGAAGAAATCGGATAATAACCACGCCCACCTCCCATACAAAGGTTATGTTGAAAATCACTAAAAGTGCGTTAACCGACTAACAAAAAACGTCAGAAACACTAAATTTTACGGAAGAAGTGGCAGAAGGAAGCTGCACCCAGGATTTTTTTTTAAATTGAAAATGGGCGTGGCGCCGCCCACTTATGGACCAAAAACCATATCTCAGGAACTACTAAACCGATTTCAATGAAATTCGGTATATAATATTTTCTTAACACCCTGATGACATGTACGAAATATGGGCGAAATCGGTTCACAACCACGCCTTCTTCCAATATAAAGCTATTTTGAATTCCATCTGATGCCTTTTCTGTATAATACGAGTATAAACATTGGGAACCAATGATGATAGCGGAATAAAACTTTACAAAAATACGGTATTTGAAAAATATTTAAATGACGGATAATGAAATCTCGATTATCACTTTACCATGCGAGAGTATAAAATGTTCGGTGACACCCGAACTTAGTCCTTCCTTACTTGTTATAAACTATTTTTGCCTGAATATTAATGAAATCGGCGAAGGCCGCGTTTAGACCACTCATATATAGATTACCGTTTACTATTATTATATGACATTTAACTTCTGTGGTTAATTATATTGATTTTAATAAAAAAAAACAAGAAAAAACGTTAACTTCGGCTGCACCGAAGCTAATATACCCTTCACACCTGCATTTCTTTTAATCTATACCAAATTTTGTGAATATGTCTTGTCAAATGCAAAAGTTTTCCATGCAAGAACTTTTTTCCGATCGCTCAGCTTGTATGGCAGCTATATGCTACAGTTAACCGATCTGAACAATTTCTGACGTTGGCAAAATTTCAAAACGCTATATTAAAAACTGAGGGACTATATATACAGACAGACGGACATGGCTAAATCGACTCAGCTCAACATACTGATCATTTATATATATGTATATGTACTTTATAGGGTCTCCGACGCTTCCTTCTGGGTGTTACAAACTTCGTGACAAACTTAATATACCCTGTTCAGGGTATAAAAATATTTGGGATATGAAAGGAACGAGTGCGTTGGTACTTAAGGGTTCCCATTATTATACTACATATTAAGAATATTAAATAATATAAAATAAGAAATACATATGTAATACTAGACTATAAGAACACATACAGTCCACTAATCTTCAACATGCGACATTAGGGTGGTTTTTCAAAATAAATTTTCAATTTTTGGAAGTGCTCACTTCTAGAAATGTGCCATTTAGTGCAAAAATACAATTGTGATAGTTTCAGCTCAAGCTCGGATTTTGCCTTCCCGTGCCGAAAAGGCCTTGAAGTTTGATAAAATTGCCATTTTTCGCGAAAAGGCGTTATTTTTCGACTTTAACTTATGACTGATTAAACCTATTACCTATTACAATAATTTTATTATCAAATGAAAAGTAATTTTGTTGAAATTAAAGTCTATTATAATACATTTTCTTTAGAAATGCATGGTTTGGAAGATATTTAACATTTAATGACCAAGTTCGTGTCAAATGCCGTAGTATAGTTCTTCGCAGTATCACTCGAGGTTCTCCCCGATTTTTGAAATTATCCTTACCTTAACCATAAACAATGCATACACTGAAGTCCTTTATTTTATTATAATAGAAAAAGGTAGAAATTAGTAAAATCTTTTAGTTATATATTGTATTTTCAGTTTTCGTACATTAATTGGTACAATATTTAACAAAAAGATAAGACAAATCTATTTAAAAAATAAACATATAGAAAATAAAACTCATACTAAAAACAAAAATTATAAAAAATTTAGATAAGGGTAGAGAAAGGGTACTTTTGGAAGTATCAGGGTAAAGCCGACGACAATCCGCTACCACCTGAAGCAGGAATTGTGTTTGCTCCTCATCTTTTGTAAGAATACTATTGAAGTCTTGAATTAACTTAACCCCTCTCTCTGCCGTGTTATTTACTACCTTCATACTCCTAACAAAACTTTGAAATTTCAAAAAGTCTTTATTTTCGGACCATTTCTTGGGGTCCTCTGTCAAAAAATCAGTTTTGACTTTGAAATATTCGATAAAGGCCAGGCTTTGATCCGAAACAAAGTTCTGAAGCGAAATATTTTTAAATAGGTTTACAGCTTCATTTTCAGAAACTTGCACCCTCATTATCCTTGAAGACCGTTCTTCTTCTGTTAAATTCCTGTACCTGTTCTTATTTCATTTGAAACATTTTTGTCAAATAAGCTAAGGCAAATCAGTTCCGGGTTCAGATACCAAAGGTGAAGGAAATATTTTCCCAATACCTTTTCTGATACACCTTGATCAATACGTCTGTACTTAATTACATTCTGAACAAATTGCAAATCATTACTACGTGCACTTATTGCGTTTGAAGCCACATCTTCACATACAAATTAACAATAAATAAACAAATAGCTTTTAGTGAACTGAACTACTCTTCCGACATAGAAAACTGTTCTCTAAAAATGAACATTTTCAGAGAGTAAGTGGCTTTTGCCATCCAACGGGCGTGATGATAAGCACCAGGAGTGTTAAACGAAACATCGTGAGAAGGGACTTTTCCTAAAAATATTAAACATAACTTAATAAGTTCTAAGTAATCATCCCTCGGCTGTTTTTCAGTTAACTGAAAGAGAAGAAATTCCGAAACTTCTTTTTCGAACTCTTTCACTGACTTCTTTACCGAATCATCCTGTACCCCTTCAATGTATTTAGACTGATCTATGTTAGACCAATGTATTTAAAATCTAAAAATGTAAGGTTGGGGAGCAGTCGTTGATTCCATTTCGTACTCAAATACTGACCGTAAAACGACTTCTAAAATGTGATGGCGGCAGGCTAAGTACAACAAACTTTTACCTAGCTGTTTTTCTAACAAGGTGCATGCGCCTTTCATTCGTCCTGTGTTGGAAGCCGTCGTATCAAAACACTACCGCTAACAGCTTCTGCCTGACTGACGCCTGTGGAATTTTCTAATTCCGGGACCCCCAGTAGTTGTTCACAGTCTCCTTTGCTTACCAAGATTGCCAACCGTTCAGCACATTCTTTTTGAAGAAGGTATGGTAAAAGTTTTCCATCCCAATGAACAACAATACCCTCTAAGTCTAAGTTTTTAAACCTCGCCATGATTTTCTGGGCCCGTTGACTTCTGCGTTTTCTTAAAGCACTTCTACTAAGCGCAAATTCCTCGACATTACAGCCAAGACTTTCAGCTGTTGCGAAAATTATTCGCACAGCATTTCTATCAGAAATTTTGCACCTATCTAGCAAAATTGATAATTTTTCCGTCATTACTTCTTTATAACCACGACTGTATTTCCTTTTTTTACTCGCTGTCTCCGCTTTGCTGGCTTTTTCATCATCGGTAAATACTTCGTCCGAGGTGATTTCTTCCACTTCTGATTCAGAAGACAATGAGATGTCTCGTACATTTTCTGTTGCAATGAAAAAAGGAAAGAAAATGTATGGATTTTGGGAGAAAAATACTGTTGATGTTGGTAACAAATAGGAACGAATAAAGGCTATAGCTTCTAAGAGCCAGTATTTTATTACCTATTTAAGTATGGGTTTGAGTATCTAATTTTTAAGTAAAATTGGGCAACTATACTATAAACTTACCAGCGCTTACTGGTGAAATCTGTCGCCATCACCGCTCTTCTGCTTTTGCTTTTCTTGCTTCCCTTCTTTGTTCAGCTAGATCTGTATTCACATCGATACCTTCCATATGGCCTGGACGTCCTTTCATTCTCTGATATGTCAAAAATTTAATATCTTCTTGATTAGACATTTTTAAATTGGCATCTTCCACCGCTACATCAAAAAGATCGGACAGTTTGGATGTGAATGCAAGATGTTTTTTCCTCTTGACGTTTTGTCTTCAATCTTGAACACTTCTGAAGTGCCCTCCATTCGTTATATAATTTTTCGACTTTGCGAACAGCATTTTTTTGTAATTGATAAGGTATTCTAGCTTTCTCCCAGAACACAAGAACTTCCGTCAGAATGAGTTTTGCAGCATCACTAAAAGGTAATCCAACTTCACGAATGTTGTAAAACAATGACTTTAACACTTGATGATTAGATGGCAGTTTACTCCCGATTATTTGATGAGATGAATAACCAATTAAATAAATTAGGGTTTTAGATCGAACACGAACATTAGATGAGGTAGTAGCCATTTGAATTTATTTATATAACTATGTATGTAATATCTTGCACTTTCTAATATCGAACTGTTCACTTAGCACAACAAACTTTAAAATAACATTTCTCTTAAAGCGTCAAAATCAAATAGGGGATTCCCCATTTTTTACTTACTACCAGAATACATAGCGGTAAATATGAGCAACAAGTCAGCCACGAGATGCCAGATATATACAATACCAAATAATACTAGAGATGCCAGCTTGTTGGAGAAAAAATATGTTTAGTGAAGTTTCAACAAAATTACCTTTTATTTGATAATAAATTTATTGTAATAGGTGGAATCAGTCGTAAGTTAAACTCGAAAAATAACGCTTTTCCGCGAAAAATGGCCATTTTATCAAACTTCAAGGCTCTTTCGGCACGGGAAGGCAAAGGTCGATTAAGCTGAAATTTTTACAATTGTATTTTTACACTAAATGGCACATTACTAGAAGTGAGCACACAAAAATTTCAGAAAAAAAAAATTCACCTCTATTCACTAAAACCACCCTAATGCGACATACATATAAGTCTGGTAACTTATGCCTATTTTCATGACATCTTTGGAGGGTGGTTTTTTATAGGAAAATAAAAATGAATTATCTTGAATATTTAGACTGTTTTTATTTACATACTGAAAATATAAAAAAAATTTATTTGAAAAAATTTAATACTTTATTACTATTATTATTGGCACTCGAAGTTGGAACATCGAAAAAAATGCACCTGGGTAGCCCAGGTGATTTTGGCTCGTTAGTACCGACAAGAACTATAAGTGTAGAATAGTTTGTTAAAATTTGAAAGCAATCGGTTCGGTAGAAAAAAAGTTAGGACCCGGGCCGACCATACAGACAATGTTTTGAGAAAAACACTTTGAAAGTTCAACAACTCCGAGAGAGAGAACTCCGAGGCGCTCTAGGAAACTCGTCATAACTCCCGAAATATTTCGAATTTCTGTCTGAAATATTCACAGTATATTCTCAGAACATTGTACTTTCAAATTGAGCCAAAAAAAATTTTCTATTTTTTGAACCCAAGTTACCAGACTACTATCTTAAGACAGTTATATAATACTTGTATGTATGTATATAAATGACGTGGTGTGCTGTGTCGATTCAGTTATATACTTTTGGCCGTCTGTATATACACGAACAAGTCTCTCAGTTCTTGATATATCGATCTAAATCTTTCTCTTTCCACATAATTTTGAACCACCGATATTGGACCACTATATCTCATGGATTCCATATAACTTCTCAATCAAAATTAAGTTCTTGTATGGAAAATTTTTTGTTTGACAAGATACCTTTACTAAATTTGACGTGGATTATTAGCCAAGGCATCGATATAATTACGTTCAATATAGTTCAGATCGGACATATGTATATAGCATATAACTGTCATAGAAACTGACCGATCAATATTAAATTCTTATATGGAAACCTTTTTATTTATGAAGAGTATTACAGCTTCGGCGTTTTTCGTTTGTGATATATACATACATTGATGTGTATGTTTATGAAGTGTCGTTTTGGTGTCATACATCTGATACTTGTCTAAGCAACTTCCGTTGGTAAGCCAGCTTGTTCTGCTAAATAAATGTTTATCATGTATGACTTTTCTGGTGACCGACTCCAGTTTAATAGCGTTTGTCGCATGGTTGTTTAGTTATGCCGACTACATCCCTCCAATGTAACTCCACTCTCCCCAACTTTTATAAAATTATTTTTTTCAATGATATTGACAGGCATTCCTCCAAATCAAGTCTTATGTTATGAATAGTGCGTTCAATATTGACTTCTACTGCTTGAAGAGAGTCTGGTTTATTGCTAAAGACCAGATTCAAATAACCCCACAAGAAGTAGTCTAACGGTGCTATATCTGATCTTCCATTAATTGTGACAACTTCTTTAAATAATCGAATTCCCGAAGATTTCTCTCATTAATTCGGTTGTCGCATTTGGTGTCTTGCACGTAGCCCACTCCTGTTGGAACTACATGTTGTCAAGATCAACTTCTTCCAATTGTGACCATAAAAAGTTGGTTATCATCGACCTTTACCGCTCTCCATTGACAGTAAGTGTGCCGATGATTCCACCAGACCAAAAACACAACAAAATGTCAACTTAGGGGTATGGAATGATTGTCTATGAATAATTTTGGATTTCCTTTGATTTATTTAACGCACAATTCAAATGAAAGTGAACCTCATAGGAGAAAATGGTTTTTCTGAAAAAAATCTTTTTTCTTTATCAAGTTTTTCCAATGCAAAATCAGCAAACTCACGACGTTTATGGTGATTCAATGGCTTCTGTATGAGAACAATTGTATACGAACGCAAACCCAAATCCTTTCTCAAAATCCGCCAGGTTGTCGTTTAAGACAGTTCCTGGTTTTGAAATCGTCTTGGAATCGTTAAATTGCGGTCTTCAGCAACACTTGCCTGAACGGCAGAAATATTTCCACTTCACTTTTGCCTCATTGACACTTGAACATAACCTTTAAGAAAGCTTATGCTCGAAACTTATAAAAATTCGACGAATAGCGAGTACAGGACGATAACTATGACCATAAAATGACAGTGCGCTTTTGTCGGCAAGGTTGCAATTGGAGAACGATTATTTTGATAATAAAATTTAATAATTTATAAAAGTTTAAAAGCTCGTTTTCGCTATTTGTACCACGTTTCACTCCGATATCTCCAGTTATAGTCAAGTTATCTCTTGCACGGATAGACGGATATATGTATATATTTCAATAAGTTTTATGTGACACAAACAACCGTTAGGTAAAAAAATGTTGCGGGAATAAAAAAATATTTGTTTGTAAGAAGAGCGTAAAATTACCTATGAATCACGAGTATTATATTAAGTGTGTCTCTGCAACAATTATGATAGCCAGCCTTTTATTAATACAGCAATTAAATCAGGATCACTGTCGAAGTTTCAATGATAATCGAGTCTAAGTAACATCCGTTTCTACACTACGTCACAACACAAATAATAATTATGTAACTTTTACTTGGCTATTTAGCTTGTTACTTGGGATCTTAGTTAAGTTATTTATTCACGTTAATTTGAGTTTAATATTTTAGTATTCGGTTTGTGGTTTGAAAGTATAAAGTTATACAAGTATAAAAAACACAAAAATATTGGAAACAGAAATCTACTTTCCACTTGTACATACTTATATATTACTAGCACGTGTTATGAGTGTATTTAATACACAGCGATATCATACTCGTATAAATAGTATATACATATGTAGTATGTAAGTTATTATGGCTGTGATTAAAGTGAAAGAAAAGCGCGATAAAAAGCAAGTAAATGGTTGGCATTCCGTAAAGAGCAATAACGATGGTGTAGTCTGTAGTGTCAAGAAAAGCTATCTGCTAATATAAATCAGTGGCAATAATCTTGAAAAGTGATCCCTAGGAACTGGTCGACAAAAGCAATTGTTTTTTACGACAGGAAATTAGTTGTGGGAGGGTTGGTGGAATAAAAAAAAAAATTCTTTATAAACGTTGGTAGTTTTCATTAGATATTATATAGCAATGAGGAGAGGGTGTGCTATTGGTACCCGATATTTCTTTTACTTGAACTAATATACTAACAATACTCAGATTATTAGTTGTAATTATCATGGTGATTTTCTTTAAGAGCGACTCACATACATTTATGTTTCAGACGAGCATTTGTTTAATACATTCATTATCGTGAAAAAATATGATAGAAAATGAGAAAACATGTCAAGCTAACTATTGACTAGTGATTCGTTGTAGACTATTCAGGGCCGTAAAAATGTTCCGTACTCATGTTCACGTCAAGTAGAAAAACATTTTGATGGCTTTGGGAACGGATTCTTGCTATGTAATTATACATATTTACAACAGAATGTTTTTTCTTACTTCAAAAAAAAATTTGTACATTCATATTACTTCGTATCTGATGTGCTATTTTGCACTTCATAATAAACTCTTCTGTCCCAAAAAAGCACTATCCTATTATTGATAAGTCATTTCTGAAAAATCTTATCTAACGGGCTGTTTTGCAAATCTAAAGACTTATCCATAAATCACATCGCATTAATGAAACCGAATTACTAAAAAAAATTATCAAATACGTATATACTCTAGTACATAATATCAGTCAAATTAATCAGTTTTGAGGAGAAAGAAAGTAAGCTTTATTAATATATATGACACATCAGCGCAGATTATCAACGAGAATTTCATAAACGTACCTATGACATAACAGTACGCCATGTATGAGAAGTACAACTATTTATTTATATTTATTATTTGCTACAATATGTATTCATTGCGAAAATTTATATATGCGAATATATTGATCGATGTGTAAGAAGAAGATTATTGCATTTTAGTAAGAAGATATGATTAAAAATAATATTATGAAATTATATTCTACATACATATAGTAAAACTTCTTTCTTTTAGACTAAATTTAGAACACTTCAAATACCTGAAAATTTCTCAGTTCCATTATAAACTATACTAAATATAAACTTGACTGTCTTCTTCTCTTATTTTCTGGCATAGAAACCATTTACGTTGTAACTGGTTATAGCCGAGTTAACAACAGTCCACCATGCGTTTCTTCTTTTCGCAAGGTGACGCCAATCGGAAATTCCAAGCGAAGCCAGGTCCTTCTCCACCTGGTCCTTTTAACGGAGTGGAGGTCTTTCTCTACTTCCCCCGGCAGGTACTGCGTCGAATACTTTCAGAGCTGGAGAGTTTTCGTCCATTTGGACGACATGACCTAGCCAGCATAGCCGCTGTCTTTAAATTCGCTGAACTATATCAATGCCGTCGTATATCTCATATAGCTCATCGTTCCATTGAATGCGATATTCGCCACAAATCTTTTACGGAACTTTTCTCTCGAAAACTCGCAACGTCGACTCATCAGATATTGTCATCGTCAATACCTCTGCACCATATAGCAGGACGAGAATAATGAGTGACTTAGAGAGTTTTGTTTTTGTTCGTCGAGAGAGAACTTTACTTCTCAATTGCCTACTCAGTCCGAAGTAGCACCTGTTGACAAGAGATATCCTGCTTTGGATTTCCAGGCTGACATTGTTGGTGGTGTTTACACTGGTTCCAAGATAGACGAAATTATCTACAACTTCAAAGTTATAACTGTCAACAGTGATGTGAGATCCAAGTCGCGAGTGAGACGACTGTTTGTTTGATGACAGGAGATATTTCGTGCCCGACCCATTTCTTCAAATAACCTAAGCATTCTTACAAGGATTTATACGTTCTGTGTAGGCCATACATATGATGTTTAGTTTCAAGTGCGCATCACTTTTAGGTACGCTTAAAATATACAGTAATTTTTAGTTGTTTCAATGAAAAAAAAAAACAAAACAATGAACCTGTATGTTTATATATTTAATATGTTTTGCTCTTATATATTTCACCGATATTAAAAATTAGCATTGTTCCCGAATGAAAATGTGACAACAACGAAAAGCTGAAGACTACGTGCTAGTCTTATTTTATATTCATCTTACTACTATTTCGACAACAGGAGAGTCCGCCATATATGCCACAATCACGATATTCGTTAAAAATTCATGAATACATGACGTTTTATGCAGAAGAAGATTGCAGGTGGATGGTTTTCTGTCAAAGGTTGGTTTACTAGCCAAATGTGTCAGCTCCTGTGGCAGTGAGGTGTTCATTTATAGAATCTGCAAAAAAGGAATGTGTGTACTATTATAAGAAAAAGAAAACTTTATATACGTGTGTTTATGTATTTTCTTATGACTTTTATTACTTATATAATCGGGGGTGGGAGGATGTGCTGGACCTCACGCTATCAACAGACACAGACAGACTCGACTGGAGGGTGTCCGATGAGCCTTCCATGTCGGATCACTCCTGGATACTCTTCAGCATCCGCGAGAAATACAGTACTCTTCTCATATATCGGAACTCTAGAAGAACAGCGTGGGAAAAATTTACCATTATAGCAACAAAATGTCTTGAAAAGGGAAGCAATAAGAGTATTATTAATCCTCAGGAACTAGATTCAGAAGTAGAGAAGTTGGAAAAAATCTTAACCACAACTTTCAGTAAATTCACACCGCTAACAGTTCGGAAAAAGAGAAAGTCTCTTCCTTGGAGAAACAGTGAACTCAAGAATTCGAGAACACAACTAAGGAAAGCTTTCAATGAGAGTTTTAGAACCAAAATATGGCAGTCATATAAAGATATTATGAAAAGATACAAAAAAACAGTACGGAAAGCTAAAAAGAACTCATGGCGATCTTTCTACACATCGATAGAAAGTTGCAGAGAAACCGCTGGCTGAGCAAAATGCTATCCAAAGATTATATTAATACTGCCTACATTAAGGCAGAGAGAAGAGATTGGACCTCCTCGGCAAAAGAGTCTCTGGAGGTACTAATTACTACGCACTTCCCCGGGAGTCAGCAAACACCTTTAACGAGGGTTCAACCAGAACCACTGATAAATGCGGCTGACTACCGAAGCTTTTGCGGCGATAAGAATAAAAGAATTGGGTGGTTGAAATCAGCAGAGCTACGGACATAATATAATCCTAAACAAGCTCACCATTAGTAATCAGACTACATTCTCCCAAAGCTGGATTTCAATAGACACTTCCAGGTGAGGATACCATCTGGACGAGAATGGAGAAAAGGTTCAATAGGAGAGGAGGATACCATCTCAGTCTATACCGGCGGGTCCAAAATGGACTGCGGAGTAGGCATGGGGGTATTCTCCGCTGATCTAGGCATATCTCTCTTTATACGTCTACCAAACTCGGCTTACGTCTTCCAAGCAAAAGTACTGGGCATAGAAAAAGCCTGCGAAGTTCTATTAGAAAACCACGAGAATATACATAAAGCAACTATATTTACGGACGGCCAGGCAACGCTTCTGGCCTTGTGTTCACCCATGACAAATTCCAGTATATTCCACAGCTGCAAGAAAGCACTAAGCTCGATAAAAGACAAGCTCCAGCTAGACTTGATCTGGGTTCCCGGTCACAGGAACATTTTCGGTAACGAAAAAGCTGACGAGTTGGCAAAGGCAGCGCTTTCCTTAACGAATCCGAGGCGGAGCTAATACCCAGCCCGCTAGGATAGATCAAAAGAGATATCAATAGACAATTTCAACAAATTGCAAATAATCGGTGGAAAAACATTACGAAATGCGTCATAACTAAACAATTATGGCCAACATATGACAGGAAAAGAACCAACGACTTATTAAATAGGTCATGGAAAAGTATCTACAGAGTAACAGATACCACAACAGGGCTCTGGCCATTTGGAGAACATGCGTCCAAAATGGGTATGCCCTACAACGACATATGCCGAGGCTGTGGAATAGCAGAAAACAAGGAAGCAATTTTCTACTTTCTTTTTGAATGCCCAGTTCTAGCACAGATCCGACACAAAACACTTGGAATCCGTCAAGCACCAAACCTTGAATGGATTTCTACTAAAAGCATATCAGACATAAGTAGCTTCATCGAAACCTCAAAATGATTTGAGAGAGAAGGTGAATCATAATAGCAGATACAGAAGGTTATACGAATAGTGTATCAAAATGGCACATCAAGTGCTAATTGAGCCCGATAGATAACAGGGCTGCACTACTACCTACCTACCTATATAATCGGAATTATATATTATTATACCTTATTTCATAACACACAGCACAATTTTGCAAAAGGCAATTAAAATTTAGGAATAAAACATATAAGTCAAGGTTAGTGGTTTGGAAATCGGCGTCGGTTTTGCTTAAACGAATATTTGAATGGCATATGTTCTTTTGTGAAGAAAGCTTTTGTTTGTTAAATTTGCCATGTCGGTTTAAATTTCGCAAAAGATTTCATAAACATGGTGCGGCTATTGTCTATAAAATTCTTTGTTTGCTTTTGAAGTTGTGGTGATGTGAAGCGTAATATTCATGCATTCAACCACTTCATCGCAAAGTTGTACAACGAAAACTCAAATTTGGCAGCTTGAATTTCAACAGCATTAAAACAAACTAGGTATTTATATTTACAAATACAAGTAATAATTTGTAAAAATATATTTATATATGTATATAGACAAGTTCTCTTTAGCCAATTTCCTGGTGCCACGTCTGGTATACACAACATTTTCTAAACCTGTGTAAACAAATAGGGTGTTGATTATAATGTAATATGAACTTGCAATAATTGCCAAAAGGATGTAACTGGATTATTACATCCCTTTCATAATGACAATGGGCCGGTAGTTCTTAAGATAAGAACTTTCTTCTAAAAGTGAACGACATTTCGTCGAATAATGAATATTGAATTTTTTCGTAACATGCTTATACTCTTCGAACATGCTGCTGCATAGTATAATAGCTTTGTTCACCTAACGGTTGTACGTATCACCTAAAACTAAGCGAGATATCTATAGAGTTATATATATGTATACACACAGGGGTGAATTCACGGAGAGGAACTGCGGAGAGTTCCACCCCAAAAGTTAAAAGTTATTCATATTTCCATCATAAGTAACACTCCGCGAAAAAAAACTATGACTTGCAAGTATAAAATTATTAAGTTAACCCCCTCCCCCCAAATTTCTACTCTGGATCCGCCCCTGTATACAAATAATCAGGATGACGAGACAAGTTGAAATTTAGGTGAGTGTCTGTATCTGTCCGTTCGTGTAAGCTGTAACTTGAGTAAAAATTTGAGAATCAGATCACTACCATGCTCACAAAATGTCAATAAACGAAAACTTATAAAGTGCCATAACTAAATGGTATAAACTTGGACCGCCTGCTTTTAGAGAAGATCCCATATCACGGGACCAGACTGAGCTTCTGTCATTCTTCTCTTATTATTATGACATAGTACGAAAATGTGCGAAATCGGACCATAACCACGCCTACTTTTCATATAGCACAATTTAAAAATCCATATGATTTTTTCACTTTCTAGTACACAAATCCAGAACCAATTAATATAACGACATAAAACTTTGAACTAACAATTCCATTAAAGCATGCGATCTGTTGAAGCCCGTAGGTATCGAATATATGGACCTCAATATCTACAGTTCCCTTTTGACCGAAAATATCGCTCAATGGGTAGGATATTTAATTGAAATTTAGAGATAATCCTTTCTTGACAATAGTATGCCTGTGTATCAAAAATGGTTGAATAAGTTCGATGGTTCCCTGAACACCCACGTACCTAGTATAAAGGTTTTCGAACTTCCTGGTGACTGTATAACGTTTATATCGGCCCGCATGTGAGCTATTTCTATAAAAAGAAAGGGCGTGTTTTACTGATAACAGTATCTCTTTGTGTACAAAATGGAAAGACTTGATTTAGCCCTCATGATTACATATCATGTTTTGTAATATATGTATGTACATATAATATAACAAGTAAGGAAGGGCTAAGTTCGGGTGTCACCGAACATTTTATACTCTCGCATGATAAAGTGATAATCGAGATTTCCTTCCTTCTGGAATTTCTTCCGTAAAATTTAGTGTTTCTGACGTTTTTTGTTAGTCGGTTAACGCACTTTTAGTGATTTTCAACATAACCTTTGTATGGGAGGTGGGCGTGGTTATTATCCGATTTCTTCCATTTTTGAACTGTATATGGAAATGCCTGAAGAAAACGACTCTGTATAGTTTGGTTGACATAGCTATACTAGTTTCCGAGATACGTACAAAAAACTTAGTAGGGGGCGGGGCCACGCCCACTTTTCCAAAAAAACTACGTCCAAATATGCCCCTCCCTAATGCGATCCTTTCTACTAAATTTCACTTTAATATCTTTATTTATGGCTTAGTTATGACACTTTATAGGTTTTCGGTTTCCGCCATTTTGTGGGCGTGGCAGTGGGCCGATTTTGCCCATCTTCGAACTTAACCTTCTTATGGAGCCAAGGAATACGTGTACCAAGTTTCATGACGATATCTCAATTTTTACTCAAGTTACAGCTTGCACGGACGGACGGACAGACGGACGGACAGACGGACGGACAGACAGACATCCGGATTTCGACTCTACTCGTCACCCTGATCACTTTGGTATATATAACCCTATATCTGACTCTTTTAGTTTTAGGACTTACAAACAACCGTTATGTGAACAAAACTATAATACTCTCCTTAGCAACATTGTTGCGAGAGTATAAAAATTAACTTACTTGTTTCGTAAGTATTTAAGTGGTCTCGTCACGACAATTGTCATGAAGTACGTCTTCTAAGTCTGTTTGTAAATAGTCAAACTTTTTGTTTACATACTTACAATTTGCCAGCACCATTTCGAAAATATTGTCTTTCTGAATAGAAAGGTGTTTTTGTAAATAAATATAACTCAACCAAGCTTTAAAAGCGTAGTTGAATACTCTTTGGAATCTGTCGCACCAATACATAAACTTTCTGGTTTCACTAAAACTTCATGCAGTACGGCGAGAATCAACTCGGCTGAGATAAGAATAATAAATGATAATAAATGCAATGGCTAAAGCTATAAAATAAAAGGTACCAATGTACATACTGACAGTTGTTTGCCTTTGTTTCTAGCTATAGCGTACAACAGCCAATAAAATGCGAAAGCAACACGATTGATGATATTTGTATACGTGTTACTCCACGATGAGTTTTATGAAAAACAAGTAAGGAAGACCTAAGTGCGAGAGTAATCGATCATTTCATACTCTTGCAACTTGCAATTATCAAAGTCGGTTTGTTAAAGTAACGAAAATCATTACATGTAGTAGATACTATAATATAATTTCAGATATTTGAAATGTATTATACCCATTATTTAATTTATTTAACTAAGATATCTTACATATAGACCGATCTGGATATGCGGTATATAGTCACCTGGAAGTTCGAAAATCTGTATACATAATACGTATGTATATGAGGACTGTCTCGTTTCAACTGGTTTTTCACACACCGTTATACTACTAACAGAAAGGTATTTTCGCTGAAGTTTAATTATTATTATTTCACACGTTCACCGTTATTTGAGGTAAAAGTTAGTGTTCGATTCCTGTGGGTTTGAATAGTTTTGGTCTGGTTAGAACAATTTTCAGTTAGAAGGTGGCATACTTCAAAGGCATTATTCGTGCAAAGTTTTATTCTGTTATACATACGAGTATTAATTGCTTCTGGATTTGTATATTGAAAAGTGAAATAATCAAATGGAATTTTAAATTGTGTTATATAAAAATTATAACTTTTATTGTGTACCTGGGAGTACCAGCCATTCATGGCCTAACTTTACGGTGCTTAAGAGCACATATGTACATAGATCGAAACAATGCGCTGATCACCGCCCCAAATAATAAAATCTTTTTGCAAGCATTATTTGGCTCCAATTGGAAGGAATACCATTTCCACCTTAGTCGGATTTGCTTTGCTGTGCGTCCGGCCCCGGACCTCAATGTAACTCCCTACTCAACTGAATTTTCAATTTCACCTCCTTCTAAGTTTAAACCACAGCCACCACGACTCTCCACAAAGGGCCAAACCCAATAAGAAGATTGAAGCGAACTCCAAGGGCTAACTGTTTTAAGTCTCCGGTATGACCATGTAGTTCTGTCAGTTGAGCACCCATTCAAATCAATGGCTGTGCTGATATTTTGATGTAAGCCAAATAACAGACAGTGCATTTTGGATTTCAGTTGCCTCTGATGATAGGCAACTTTACCGCGGGCAAAGAATGTCACGTACCTAATTTAGTTGAAGTCCTAAAACAGGCCAGTGCAACGCCTCTTGTCCCATTTTTACCATGGCTCCTTTGAAACCATCACATTTTATGTTTATAGCATATTCAGTTATTGATTTATCGAGCTTTTAGTTTAAACATTTATATAGAGAGTGAGCGGGGTAATGATCCAATTTCGTTTATTTTCACACTGTTGACGTTCTAATAGGATTTGTCTTGAATAAATTTTGTTACTTTAGCTTTAGTGGTTTGGGAGATGTGTACATCTAACCTATTAGGAGTCGGGCTATGCTAACTTTTTTGGTAACTTAAGACCACATGTCCCATTGCTACTGCGATCTCCTGTGCTAAACTGCAGTTTTATATTTTATATAGTTTTTAGTCTTAGTTATAACACTTTATAGATTTTGTTTAATGTCGTTTTGTGGATGTGACAGTGGTCGGATTGCGTCTATCTACGAACCCGTCTTACATTTATTGCCAACGAATACGTGTACCTAGTTTTATTGCCAAGACGGACTGGCGGAGCACTGGACGGAGATACAGTTAACTCGTCTTGTCATCCCGATCATTTATATATCCTTTAGTTTGGCACAAAGGATCACAGTAGCCAGTGGCGCCTGTGGTCAAAATTTTTTGAAAAAGTGGGCGTAGCCCCGCCCTCTAACAAGTTTAATTTACATATCTCCTAAGCTAGTGAAACTACAACAACTAAATTTGCTGAGTACAAATCTTACAAGAGTGAAATCCCATAACTGGGGACCCGACCAACCGATTTCGACACATACTTAAAGTGGCATTCCTCTGAGATTCTCATGTCGAAAATGGACGAAATCGGACAACATCCACGTCTTCTTCTCATATAGCACAATATTAATTTCCACTTGATTCGGTCAGTTTTCAGTACACAAATCAAGAAGCAATTATTATAACGTGATAAAACTTTGGACGTATAATGTGTTTAGTATGGGTAACTTTATGACCAATATTATTTAAATCGAATAAAAACTGTTCAAGCCTCTAGCTATCGAATATTTAGACCCCGGTACCTATAGTTGACTTTTGATCGAAAATGTCGGTCAATGTGTGATAAACTGGACAGTTGCTTTTTGAATGTGAATAAAGATACATCTAAATTAATATATACTTGCTTGCTACAAATTCTGTGTCTACTTATTTTATATCGGGTGATTTTTTAAGAGCTTGATAACTTTTTTAAAAAAACGCATAAAATTTGCAAAATCTCATCGGTTCTTTATTTGAAACGTTAGATTGGTTCATGACATTTACTTTTTGAAGATAATTTCATTTAAATGTTGACCGCGGCTGCGTCTTAGGTGGTCCATTCGAAAGTCCAATTTTGGGCAACTTTTTCGAGCATTTCGGCCGGAATAGCCCGAATTTCTTCGGAAATGTTGTCTTCCAAAGCTGGAATAGTTGCTGGCTTATTTCTGTAGACTTTAGACTTGACGTAGCCCCACAAAAATAGTCTAAAGGCGTTAAATCGCATGATCTTGGTGGCCAACTTACGGGTCCATTTCTTGAGATGAATTGTTCTTCCGAAGTTTTCCCTCAAAATGGCCATAGAATCGCGAGCTGTGTGGCATGTAGCGCCATCTTGTTGAAACCACATGTCAACCAAGTTCAGTTCTTCCATTTTTGGCAACAAAAAGCTTGTTAGCATCGAACGATAGCGATCGCCATTCACCGTAACGTTGCGTCCAACAGCATCTTTGAAAATACGGTCCAATGATTCCACCAGCGTACAAACCACACCAAACAGTGCATTTTTCGGGATGCATGGGCAGTTGGCCACCAAGATCATGCGATTTAACGCCTTTAGACTATTTTTTGTGGGGCTACGTCAAGTCTAAAGTCTACAGAAATAAGCCAGCAACTATTCCAGCTTTGAAGACAACATTTCCGAAGAAATTCGGGCTATTCCGGCCGAAATGCTCGAAAAAGCTGCCCAAAATTGACTTTCCGAATGGACCACCTAAGACGCAGCCGCGGTCAACATTTAAATGAAATTATCTTCAAAAAGTAAATGTCATGAACCAATCTAACGTTTCAAATAAAGAACGGATGAGATTTTGCAAATTTTATGCGTTTTTTTTTTAAAAAAAAGTTATCAAGCTCTTAAAAAATCACCCGATATAACTTAAATTAAGGTATACAGACATGTTCTGGAAATCGCACGATTTAAATCCGGCACCGAATTTGAAAATCGCGTGAAATTGGTAACCGAATTTGCTTAAATTCGAAATCTACTACAAAATAACTAATTGAGTATTGACAAATAAAATTTATTTCAAAGAATTAAACAAAATGAGCGTATTTTCTATTGCTGAATATTTATTGGCCAAAAATGAATGGGGTCACCACAGCACAAATTCAATTTACAACACTCCAAGACAAGAAATATCATTGAGAGAATAAATATCTTGAAATAACTATGCCATATGTACCAGGGAAAGTTGTAAAAATTATAAATGTATGCAGTGATTTGCAGAACATTTGTCACCATTATAACCTGGATGCCTTTGCTACAGATGTAGTGGACGATTTTCTGGACGAAGAAATTGCTGATTATAGCAGCCATGTACAAACTGCCGCTGTATCCATTTGAGAGGAAATCGCAAATAACTTTATGGTTTAATTTTCATATTTTTTTATTCAATAAAAACATCACATTTAAGTTAAACTTTTTGACTATGAGATCATTTAATAATATTATTATTTAGTAAAATTAATTACTCGATATCTTTAGTATTTAGTTTAAAATAAATATCACTTTGGACTTGAATTTCTTCGATTTCTAGCATCTTCTGCTTAATTACATTGGCATCCAAAGATTAGCTGGCGACTTCAACAGTGTTAATGTTAACCCCAAATGAAGAGCTATTTGCGATGCCTTCCACGGCCGGATATATTCCGGAAAATTTGAGCTACTCTCTTCTTCAATGGGGGTTAAAATTAATTAAAAAATGTAAGTGCAGATCACATATACTATCGCGTGATATTTTGCTCACTTTTTTCCAGCCGCTAATATCTTTTTGCAGTGGAGCTTCGCTATTTAGCATTTTAGCAAGGTCTGCCCACAAAGCCTCCGCAGCAGGCGATCCCCTTTCACGAAATATTTCGCCAAGTCTGGATTTTTGCCCATAAAATTTAAAAAAATGTTTTCTTGAATTGGCTTTTATGTTTTCCCCTTAAATTAGAAAAAGAAAGTATTAATTTTTGTGAAGAAATCCAAATAACTGGCTGAAATACTTACACTTAAGTTTTAAAAGCAAATTCAATAACTTCGCGTATTTATTTTTGACCGATATCAAAATGTCAAACAATTTGAGAAATCCATTTATAGAACATGCCATATCGCACCGATTTCATGTTCGAAAAATATGTATTTGTAATCGCAAAGTGGTATTCAGAACACCGTCTCACGATTTCATTATCATTTTCATGCGAAAACGATTTCTGGAACATTCTTGATAATCCCTTTTCTTTATGTTTGTCTGTATGTAAAAAATTTTGAATCAGACCAATACTTCTCTCAGCCCCCATATACTTAATATTATATAAGAATTTTCGAGCTTCAGGCTGACTTTGTACCACATATAACGGCCAATATGTGAGTTATCCAAATGAAAATAAGATAGCGTGTTTTTCTCGTAATTTCTTATTTTCTCTCAGTATATCTTTGTGTCAAGAATATTTATATTCGAGTGAAAACTTTGCCTAGCCCCTATATAACTAATATCAGGATTTTCAAACATCCGGCTGACTTTACTCTATATGATTGGTTTTACATCTTAAAATATTTCCCTGGTTTTGATTCTTGAAATTCGCGGGAGTATAAAACATTCGGTTGCATCCGAACTTAGCCCTTCCTTACTTGTTTTAGCGCTATGAGTTGCACTTTGATATCTGTCTGAAGCGATTTTAATAGTCGTAAAATTTTTGTTGTTGGTCCTCATATTTTTTTAGAGAAAACGAAGTTCCGAAATTTTGTTAATTGTAAAGTTCTAATGTTTTGTGCAAAATCCTTATAGGTTAACTTTCATTATATATATATTTGCAAATATTAAATTTCATGTTAATTGATAAAATAACATTATTTACAACAGTTGAGCCCAATGTTAATTCATTTAAAAATTCGCAGCATTTTTGGGTTGTACATTAAAAATCGTGGCTGTATTTCGGCTTAATTAGTTTTTGAACTTACAGAAACATTACCATTGGCGAATTTATAAAATGAAATTTGATATTTGATATAACATAGAAAGTGCGAATGGAGACAGCCGTGCATCAACTTAAGCGTTAATGACATTATGTCAACACCTCGGACCGCTGAGTGATGCGATACGAAGAAGCCACAGGTAGACGCTCCTGTTGATCTGTATACTTACGTTTTAAACATTTTTGTTTGAACAGGTACATCAACACCAATATCCATTAAGCAGCTAATGAGAATAATGAAATTAAAACAGCTTATAGGTCTCCTCCAGCTTAACACTTAATTAGCAATGACGCAATTAATATAAATTAACCTGTAAACTAACTAACAATATAAGACGATGCTTGACAAGCAACTTACTATATATTGATATAAAGTTAAAATTTATTACGTTTTCCAAGGTTTGAATTTGTTTGGTTCCCAAAAAATTTGCTTAAATATAGTGAATTTTTCTTACGCTTTATCGCTTATTGTACTGTTATGTTGGGATCATTTAGCAATAAGACACTTGACTTTCCAGAAATTTAAAAGCTCATTTTCGTGTTGTCGACGGAGAGGTGTTGTGCGTCAATCCTTCTCCAAGATTTTGCCCACGGTGAATATCTTGTCAGTCGTTGGTTTCCCAAACCAGTTTGTTGACGGTGGGTTTTAATCTTTCACACAATATGCTCTTTAGAAACTTATACGCGATGTTGGGGAGGCTTATCCCATGGTTGTTGGCGCAGATTGTGGGGTCCCCATTTTTGTGGATTAGGCAGAACAAACTTAAATTCCAATCGTCGGGAATGCTTTCGTCCTTATATATTCTACAAAGAACCTGATGCATACTTGCACGAACGGACAGATAGACGGAATACAATACTCTGTAGCAAATGGTGGCAAGAGTATAATAAAAGGTATCAATGTACAAATAGTTTTTAATAACTAGCTACAGCGTACACTAACAGAACGCATAGAGCAATACGGTTGATGATATTTGTACACATGATACTCAGCAAGTATTATTATAAAAAAAAATTACTAAAATGTTGTCAGATTAATTTCGCTTTGGATCGAAATGAAAAACTCTAATACAGGTAGAAATCAGATATCTAAAGTACTAATGGGGATTAAAAATAAAGGTCTCTGGTAAAGACTATTAAAAATAAATCATAACTAAAAAACAAAAAATCGGAGTGGAGGTCTTCAAAGCCTTCAATGCTAGAGTGCTCTCTTCCATCAGGTCAACATGACCTAGCCAGCGGTGCTGGCTTATCGTTCCATCGACTGCGGTATTCGCCGTTCCCAATACACAAGGAACCATAAATCTTCCGCAGAACCTTTTTTTCCGAAAACTCGTAACGCAGACTCATCAGATTTTGTCATCGTCCATGCCTCTGTACGATAGAGCAGGACAGGAATAATGAGTGACTTAATGTAGAACTAACGGCACTGTTGTTGAGGTTGTTTAGCTCTGCAGCACGTACTATTTTTTTTAGTAACAGATTAGAGAAGTCACACAATAGGCAGTCTAGGATTTATTAAAAATCCTTTTGGTTTTATATATTTTATCAAAGCTCGTTCACTGTATTTATTTGTTCATGTGGACCAAACTTGCACAGAGTTTCCTTCTAGCCAGTTAAAATTTAATAAATAGAGCATTTAATCCACCACTTGTATGCCTCAATGCATTTTTGTTCTTGTTAGTTGGAACAACGGCACACTTTTATTTTCATCGGAATGAATGAAGATATGTAGTTTGTTTAAACGAGAATGAATGCTTTTAATACTGCAAAATTTCAATAAACAAGTAAGGAAGGGCTAAGTTCGTGTGTCACCGAACATTTTATACTCTCGCATGATAAAGTGATAATCGAGATTTCATTATCCGTCATTTAAATATTTTTCAAATACCGTATTTGTGTAAAGTTTTATTCCGCTATCATCATTGGTTCCTAAAGTATATATTATACAGAGAAGGCATCAGATGGAATTCAAAATAGCGTTATATTGGAAGAAGGCGTGGTTGTGAACCGATTTCACCCATATTTTGTACATGTCATCAGGGTGTTAAGAAAATACTATACACCGAATTTCATTGAAATCGGTGGAGTAGTTCAGAGATATGTTTTTTGGCCCATAAGTGGGCGAGGCCACGCCCATTTTCAATTTTTAAAAAAAGCCTGGGTACAGCTTCCTTCTGCAATTTCTTCCGTAAAATTTAGTGTTTCTGACGTTTTTTGTTAGTCCGTTAACGCACTTTTAGTGATTTTCAACATAACCTTTGTATGGGAGGTGGGCGTGGTTATTATCCGATTTCTTCCAGTTTTGAACTGTATATGGAAATGCCTGAAGGAAACGACTCTATATAGTTTGGTTGACATAGGTATAGTAGTTGCCGAGATATGTACAAAAAACTTAGTAGGGGGCGGGGCCATGCCCACTTTTCCAAAACAATTGCGCCCAAATATGCCTCTCCCTAATGCGATCCTTTGCGCCAAATTTCACTTTAATATCTTTATTTATGGCTTAGTTATGACACTTTATAGGTTTTCGGTTTCCGCCATTTTGTGGGCGTGGCAGTGGGCCGATTTCGCCCATCTTTGAACTTAACCTTTTTATGGAGCCAAGAAAAACGTGTACCAAGTTTCATCATGATATCTCAATTTTTACTCAAGCTACAGCTTGCACGGACGGACGGACAGACAGACATCCGGATTTCGACTCTACTCGTCACCCTGATCACTTTGGTATATATAACCCTATATCTGACTCTTTTAGTTTTAGGACTTACAAACAACCGTTATGTGAACAAAACTATAATACTCTCCTTAGCAACTTTGTTGCGAGAGTATAAAAAAATCTAAAAAAGAACAGGAAGACCATCAGGAAGGGCGAGAAAGTTGTATGTCAATTGGTTGCGTTTAGTGAGGCATGCTGGTTAAATAAAGGGCGCCAAATGTGAGGAAAGCATCAATAACGTAACTGTTAATATCAATCCCTTGCCATAACAGTGCGTAGTATATGTATGTCTACATCGAAGGATTGGTCAACCTTTCTTCTGAAAAAAAGAATAAAAAGTTCCTAAAAAGTGTTGGACTCCACTATTTGGAAAAACTTTTCAGTGAAAGAATAACATTAGTCTATTTATTAGGTGAGTAATAAGTTATATTCCAAACATTTTTCATAAATGCCAAAAATTGACAAGAACATAAATCGGTCGGTAAATCTTAGTGAAGTTCACAAAGTTCTTTCAAAATAAAGATATATCCTTCAGCATAAGTAGAGTATTATTCCAACATATATTTAAAATTTAAAGCCATAGCATGATGTTAGTAATTACCTGACGTCGAAAATAATATGTTTAACTAACTCCAAGCTATTTATTTGCTTTATTAAGTGCCACCAGAAATAATAAAAATGTCATTGCTGGTAATGATTAGAACTGACTGATTTCTGGTTGTGATTAAATATATACATTAGTTTTTTCTACGTAGGCCTTGCTACACGCGTATATATACAGAAGGTATTACTATTTCGATTTTTTCTTTTCACCCACCATCTGGTGGCATTGCATAATATACTTTTATGTACATATATACATACGTAAAAATATGGCCTCAGTCATATATAAAGCGCCATTTCCAAAAAGTTGTACAAACTAATTATAGCAAATGGATTTGGCTCATTACCCCGATGCCAAACGCCAAATGATTAATTTTGCTCTTTAATTTGCATACAAAAATTTCTGGCCTTTCGTCCAGCGCAGGAAAAAACAGTGAAAAAGTGATTGAAGTAATTTGCAAAAGCAAGGAAATAAAGAGCATAAACCAAATCACGCAACAACTAAAAAGCGAAAATGGATAATATTTCACTTTGACGAGCGTTATTAATTTCGTAATTTCCTAGAACAAGCAAAACCGTTGTGTTGGAGGTTGTGTCCACTGTGTTTGGACATTAGAGTGAACACTTTCCTAGAATCGAAGGTCTTTTTATTTAATACTCAAAAGGGTTCTAAACGGATAGTTGTAAAGAAAATATCAAGCAGTTGTGTCCGAGGATATTAGAATTGAGGAACAATTTTTTAACGGTTGGAATAATTTACATGGTACAACAACTGAGGGCCGGTTAGAAACTAGTTGGAGAATTTATTGGAACTGGCCGAGCGCAAAACAGAAGTTTAACTCAGGAAGGTGGAAGAACTGCTTGCGTTCCAGCCAGCGATTTTTAAAGCGAAAGCAATGCGTTCCGTAATATTGCATGCAGCACCCGTGTGGATACACGAAATGGATATAAAAGCGGATGGTGAACAAAAAGTTGCAGTGTATAGGCTTTCTATAATTCGAGTAATAAGCGCTTTCCGGACTATATCAACCGACGCTGCTGAATTATTATCCAGTATGCCACCCATTGACATCCAGGGCGATGAACTCAAGCTATCGGCGCCAAAGGAGAAAAACAAGAGCATCAAAATGTGGTAACAGCGGTGGCAATCTTCATCCAAAAGGCTCTGGACTTACATACTTATTCCGGACATCCAAGCTGTTGGCGAAGAGTCTGCTTTCACAATGACAAAATTGAGACTTTTTCAACAGAATAGGCGTTCGTCAGTTCTCAAAATAGAGAATACTTAAATGTTCTGTCCCATGAAGTAATACTTAATCGTTGGTTCCTTGGGAGAGTCTTGAGTGTGGGGTTGGTTAGGTTTAGCGGATTAAAGTTCGACACTCCGGCTTTAGATGCTTTCCCCTAAAAAAATAGTTGACAAAATGAACTTTATGAAAAAAATGTGATCTAGAAAATGCTCTCGAAGATCTGATGCTGCCTGCATGAGAGAGATAGCTGCTGCGATCACTTTAGCTTTTTCGAAACACTGACTTTTGGTTTTGACTTTTAATTAAAATCTTCGCTCAAAAGTTGTCTACATAAAATAACTTTCTCATGGCAATCACATTGCAAAGAAAAAATAATGCTAAGCACGGTGAGTAGAATGAACCGTTGTCGCATTTATTCTTATTTTCCATCTATTTCAATACCTCTTTCAACTTCTGTAAATTATTTAACAGAACCTGGTCATTCTAAACATTAGCATGCTACACGATTTAGCAATTCGTCGTCACGCTCTAGCGGCATTAATATGGTCACAGTATGCTGCTCATTATCTGAATTATTCTTACGGCTATGCATTACTATTTGATTTTCTTTTTTACTTTTTCCTTACCGAATTCGTGAACAAAGCAATAATGAAAGCTTTTCTCATTCTAACACAATAGCCAAACCAATTTATCATTTTGAAAAATTACGCAAATTGTTTAACAGCAAAGAAAGTGAAAATAAGCAGAAGAAAGAAACAAACGGTAATGGTCAAAAGACAGCAAACGAAAAGTCAGCAATTGAAAAGTTGAAAAGTAAATATTTGAAATTCCTCGAACTCTTATTTCTTTTTTCTTGTTTTACGAAATGTCAATGTTAGGTACCAAAAGTTCGAAAAAGTTTCAACAAGAAAAAATCACAACAAATCAATTTATTTTTTTTAGCTTAAATAGTTATTGAAATATGTGACGCTTTAGTGGAAGCTCAGAAAAAGAAGAATGCCCGTTAGTATGGTAGATATAACTTATAATTGGGTTAAAATTGTGGTAAAGTGCTGATCTGGTGAACTCTCAGTGCTCAGGCAATCAGTTCGCAGGCCAAGAGCACGGGTAACTGGGAGGAGTAAACGCAGGACCTAACAACCTATAACAAGGCGATTAGGTCCGCGAAGACAAACAGTTTCAGGAAATTCTGTGACAACGTCTGCTCGACCCCTCAGTCAGCCAGATGCACAAGGCTTTGTCTAGAGGCAAAAGGGACAAAGTATTATTCATCAAAAGACGTATACGATCAACGCAGAAGACAGGGCACTGACTCTCCTGCAGGCGCACTTCCCGGAGACGGTTCGAGTTGATTTAAGTCCACCAATGATTGTACAAAGGTTAGATCACTTGGACTGGATGACTGCAAGGAATATGTTAACTGCAAGTTAAATCAAGTGGACACTGGCCTACTTCTCGAACTATAAGTCACCTGGGGCGAACGGCATCTTTCCCGCTTTTACAACAAGTTATATAAGAACTCTTGTCACACCTGGTAACTCTTATAAGGGATAGCCTTGCAATGGCGTATATCCGTGAACTGTGGACTGAATGTAATTTCCACCCCCATGGTAGGTAGGAAGTATCAATTAGTCTCACATCCTTCGTGCTATAAGGGATGGAATAGATAGTGGACAACCATATAAAATCGAAGGCCAGTCAGTACACGCCAGTCAGTACGCGTATAGAGTGGGCAGATCCACTAACACTGTTCTGTACCAACTCACAGCTGAACTTCAGAATTCGCTGAATAATGACGAGGATGCGATGTGCGACTTTCTTAACATCGAAGATGTATTTGATAATGAAGTAAAGGAACGTGACGCTTCAGTATGCAGATGAATAAGGGTACACCTAATCTGGTTGCCGGGGCATAAAGGGGTGGTCGGTAAAAAGCTGGCCGACGAGCTAGCCCGCTTTGCGTCAGGCTAAACGCCTTAGGTTCCATATACGTGGACAGGGATCACATCACCTTAGGCGAACAAAGCAGTCTAATAGAATTGTTCAAAACCTCAATTTTATTATCTATCTAATCCTTGAAAGTTACTTAGAAAGTGCAAATTATAATAACTAACTTCTAAGTGTTTCATAAATTATTTTTGATGGTTTCTTTATAGATTGACAGAAGTCATGCTAAATCAAAAGGAGACTGAAGAAATTCATTCGGCTTACTTAACTTTAATTTATTGTTATGGTTGGCCAATAATGGCTCACTTACCAAAAAACAAACCTTTCAAAATAAAATTGAAATTTTCAAAATTTACAATTAGCTTCAAACTTTTTGGTATTCGTGTGGCAGTATGTGTTATGAACCATATTCAATATTCCATAAGATTACTAGCCTACACAGCTAAATGCTAATGCTCGTAATTCGCCGCAAAAGTGCGCAGACACAGCAATGGAAATATATGAACTTGTACTTTTGAAAGCTAACTGTAGTTGTTGATATTGTTGTTGCACATCTAACTGGGAACTGCAAACAAGTTTATTTTGCTTTCATGGCAAATTGATGATATAACTAATGGATTTGATTTTTATGCTAGCAGAAGTAGATTGCCCCAAACCGGCCTTTTATATCACACACATACATACGCAATTCCCATTTTGTGTTATTAAAATTATTACAAGGTGTGTTCCAAAGTAAACAGGACCTTTAGAAAAAAAAAGAACAAATGGTTTTTTCGGCAAAATCTATTTATTATATTCAAAATAGTCTCCTTTTGCTTCAATACAGCTTTTTGCACGGTCCAAAAGCATGTCGAACGAGTGTATTAGCTCGTTGGCCGGTATGGCCGCCATTATGCCGGTGCAAGCCTTTTGAATGGCCTCTACGTCTGCATAACACAAACATATAATAATTTCACTTCCAATCTATGAAAGATAGCAGATTATAACGCATATGTCGACATATAGATGGCACCACCAGGGGGCGCTAGATACAAAAAGTCCTGTTTACTTTGGAACGCACCTTGTATTTACCTCTCAATCTGTCTTGGTGCTGCCTTAGCCGGTACACAAATTGCGATTTCCACTTCCGGCAGGCGGAACAATTTACTATTAAAGCGGCAATGAAAGTGAGCAAACGTTAGCTATCAAGTGCAGTTAAGAAACTGGGGGAATAAGAGGCAAAGAGAGATTAATCGTTGTTGAGTTACAAGAATGAATTTTAATAAGAAGTGAACTGAAGGACTGGTATTTTGCCAAAGGGCGTTCTTGGTGCATATAATAAAGGGCGATCCAAGTAGAGGTATTTTTTTTCAATAGTCCCTTTTTGACAGATCCCGAGTAAGTCATGTCAAGCTGTAATGTTATTTTTGTTCAGTATTGTTTGGCATTTCGTTATTTGAAAGACTTACGTCTGAACAACGTTTACAAATCGTTCAACTTTATTACAAAATTTCACGTTTGAGTGTGTTTCGCGTGCTTCGCTAAACTTATGGCCAACATAATCGGCCTACTGAACGTACCAATCACAACACCATCACTCACCTTGAGACCAATCATTCATTATTGGATAATATTCGTACTACGTACAGCACGCAGTGTAGAAAATATAGCAGGCGTAGCTGAGAGTATACACAAAGATCGTGCAAAGTCGATTCGGCGCCATTCCCTGAACATCGGACTGACGTATAGAACGATTTGACGCAAAGCCGACATTTTCGAGCCAAACTTTGTTCAGCGATGACACCCATTTCGGGCTTAATGGGTATGTATTCAAACAGAATTGCCACATTTGTGACAAAGAGTAGTAAGAGTTGTGAGCCGGTGGAATCATCGGTTCGTATTTATTTAAAAATGATGCAGGTGAGATGGCGACTGTTATCGCGATATGAAAACCGACTTTTTTATGCTTGAAATTGATGTTTGTGATTTCGGCGACATTTGGTTTCAGCAAGACGGTCGCAGTTCCCACACACCGCATCAATGAATGGATTTTATTGTAGGAAAACATCGGTGAGAAAATAATTTTTCGGTCCGGTTGATTGGTCAACAAGATCGTGTTATATCACCCGTTAAATTTTTTCCTGTATGTAAAGTCTTATTTCCATGCGGACAATCCCGCTTCAGATTTAGGCCTTGGAGCAAAAGAAATACTCGAACAAATCATCGAAAATTGGATAAAATATTTGAAAGAGATAATCTTCAAAAAATAAATGCCAAAGAATGTTTTTTCGAATGATAATAAACATTACCCATTCAATATGGAGTTTCCGTATTTAAAAAAAAAAAAAACTCGAAATGGATCACCCTTTATTATAGAAAAGCAGTTCTTTATTGTTATTGCTGTATAATTGAATGCTAATGGAGTTGTAAACATTTGCTGCTGACAAGGCGCTTGCAGCCACACTGGCAGATTTACGAATCCGGACGGCATCCATACATACATATGTATGTAATCGGAGGTTTTATGCAATAAAAATAAAGAGACGGACAAGTCTTTTTTAACCGAACAAAACAGCTGTTATTGTTGAGTGTTTGGGACGTCAATTGACTAAGCATTTTCATTATGTAGATATATGTATGTAAGCTTTACAACCTGTGTTGGCTCGTAGCTGATACATAAATAAATAAGGATTGCACCGCGAACTGAAGTCTATTGTGCCCTTAACAGGTGACGAGGTTACGCTGAGCAGGAAGTCATTGCCGCAAAATTAATGTAAGTTTTTACTACTTAAGCAACCGCTATAAATTAGAAATGTTTCCATACACAAAAATATAAATATATATAAACCCAAACATTCATATTCACATACATAAGTAAAAAATCAAGTGAGTTTGTTGAAAAATTGCGCAAACACAATAGTAAACAAAACGCCGTTCATTTGCTTTATATTATTACTTATGACTTTTTTGCACGCATTCACCCACTCGCCGTATTAAGTAACAATGAAATTTATTACATTGTTAGCAAATGAATAAAACTGCCTCGCATTGCAGGCCAATTTAACAATTTTCACAGCAATTGAACACCTTGTTGCGTATTTCAATAGAAGGCAGCCGGTCTCATGCTTAGAATATTTTATTTGCTTCGAAATGTTTATATTTATTAAAACTATAAGCTAAATGAGTAGTACAAGTAATTTGCTCTTACCAGGAGGATGGCCCAGAAATGTATTTTTGTATCCATTATTTTTATCTGCATAGTCGTAGAATCATGGTTTAATCTGAAAGATAGAACATAAGGATTGTAAATATTTTTGTGTTATGTGATTATCAAAAGGAAATTATTATTATATATGTGAGTGTATATAATTTTATAAATGAATAGATATATTGCATAGTAAGTGTGAACTAATCCGAAATATTTATGAAATCAGGCCACAATATAATCGAAATAGCATACTCATTTATTGTCACTGAGATATCAAATATACGAGGGAACCAAAATCTATTTATCGAGTATATTAGTACCATATAATCAAAGCATTTTCTAATGTGTTTTCTAAAAGCAAGAGTGTGGGTATTTTTCTTTGAAGGGAATCTTCCAAAGAAGCTGCCGCTGTAGGAAGGCAGCATACACGATTTATATTGGCCGCTAAAGATACAGCTCTTTTGGGATCCCGTCCAATATTGTCTAACTTTACTGGACTTGCAGAGGAGTATGCCTACGTACTAAAGACTTAACTGCGGCAGCTCTAGCTTGTATTTGACGCTGCAGGACCTTCGCAAGGCCACACTGGACAAGAATGCCTCTTCACTACTCCCTGCGGGATAATTCAGCTGGTCTATTTTCGCTGTCGTTCTCTTATCCTTTGATATGATAAAAATCTGTCTCCCTGAGTTGACTCTCAATATAGGCTCTTAATGAGCCCATGCGTTCATCTACGCCTATTCATAGCTTTCGATTTTTGGTAGGCTCTACTTAACCCTGAGGATATTAAATCCGCCGGCATAAGACCACATATGATACTGGTTGCTTCATGTGAGAATGTTCTAAACTCATAGGCTACTTTGATGGCGCATAATTTGGGCTTTGCCTTTCCCTTATTGGCATTTCTTTTGCCGCAGTGCAATCAGTATTTAAGTTGACCGTTTCTAGTTTTTTCCTGCTCGTCATAAGTAACCCATTCTTTAATTTTTGTTGTGGTCGCATTACAGAAGTTTTGAATTTGGGAAAGTTCTGTTGCAATGAGCGTCACAGCAATGTCGTCCGCATAGCCAATTATTTGGGCCTATTTTGGCGGCGGTAGGCGTAACACCCCGTCGTATAGTATATTCCATAGTGGCTTTTTGGATCTGCATCGGTGTTATACAGTAGCAGTCTGTCAGACATACGATATATCTACTAATTATCTATTATCCGGTGTGTTTTTTGCCTCCAGAGCTCTAACGATAAGTGGCCAGGATGCAGAATTAAAAGCATTTTTCATGTCAAGTGTGATCGCTGTGCAATATTTTTTATAGCCATTCATCCACCTGATTCCCTCTTTGGCCTTGGCCGCAATGTCCGACAATTTTCCGACTGGTGGATCGATGTCTCCTGAAACTAAATTGGTTTTCAGACAAGCCAGGCAGTTTTCTTTTTAGGTGACGTTCCAAACGTGTGCAGATCAGAAGATTAGCCACCAACCGAGAAAAAATTTCAGCGAAGGCCTTCTTGCTGTGTTTAACTGCGATTCCAAGCACCTTGTTTGGAATGCCATCAAGTCCAAGCGAGTTTGCATTTCCGAATCTCTCCGCCACTTCTACCACCTCCTCGTCGTTGATTGACAAAGTTTCAACCACTGCTCTCTTCTTCTACTCGTTTGCAAGTGTGTGGTTCCTGCTTACATTGTAATTATACCCTGAACAGGGTATATTAAGTTTGTCATGTGGTTTGCAACACCCAGAAGGAAGCGTCGGAGACCCTATAAAGTATATATGTACATAAATGATTTGTATATTGAGCTGAGTCGATTTAGCCATGTCCGTTCATCTGTCTGTCCGTCTCGCTCAGTTTCAGAGTCGCTCAATTTTTAAGATATCGTTTTGAAATTTTTTGAACCTCACTTTCTCTTCACGAAGCTGTTCATTTGTCGGAACTGCTGTTATCGGATCACTATAACATATAGCTGCCATACAATTGAACGATCGGAATCAAGTTTTTGCATGGAAAACTTTCACATTTGACTATTTATCTTCACCAAAGTTGGCACAGGTTATTCTCTAAGACAATAATGTAATGTACAAAGAAACTGTTCAGCTTGGCTTACTATAGCATATGGTTTCTATACAAACTGAACGATCGGAATCTTGTGCTGGTATGGAAAACTTGTGCATTTGACAAGACATATTCACGAAATTTGGTTTAGATTATTTTCTAGGGCAACAATGTAATCTTCGAAGAAATTGTTTAGATCCGCTAACTATTGCATATAGCTGCCATACAAATTGGAGACATAGTTACTAAAAGACAAGCACCTGTGAAGGGTATATTATCTTCGGTGCAGCCGAAGTTAACGGATTTTTTTGTTATTAAGTTGGTTTTTTTCACACAGTAATAACCGGCTATCTATGGTATACTTACCAAAATACCGTCGAACTTTAACTATACTATGAAAACTCAGTTTCAGTAATATTTATGTTTTATTGTGTGTCTACATACGTATGCTATATTTGAAATTTTTTTGATTTAAAAGCCTCTCTGTTGTCTACTGGGCCTGAGTGCTAGTTGTAGTTACCAAACAAACCAACGAGAAAACAACGAACAAGAAAAAGGTATGTAACCTCAGTAAGAAGAATGAATCCCCGCTCAACAAGAACATCTTCTACAACAACAACATTAAAGAATGCAAGCGGAAATATACAAAAGTAACAGCAACAATTGTAGAAATAGCAAATTGAAAATCCGCACAACTTCGCAAATTAAAGTTACGACTGAGTCTGAGGCTGTGTGACTCATTAAAAATGCATAACTCTGCAAGACTGCGCAATGAGGGAGAGCAGCACAACTTTTAAGGACGGCTTTCAAATAAAATATTTATGTAAGAAGGTAAACTTTGCTTACTGAATACCTGGGCGAACTTGGGCGTCGGTCAACTTTGCAGTTTTGAGATGTAAAGTTCAATTCCTACAGCTCTTAGATTTTTTTCTAATTATTTATAATTGTTGTTACATTTTGTGATGTGATTATAAATAAACAAAAAATCATGTTTGGTTGAAATTAGTAAAAAACTTGTACCAATTAATCAGGAGTAATGAAGTAGGATAGCAGGTATGAATACTGATGTAATTCGACACAAGGAAACATGTACCTCCTTCGAGTTTCTAACAAGTTTCTTAAAATAGTCAGTAAAATATATGGGTATTTCCAAGCTGGACATAGTATATGAAAAGTTAATAAAATATAATGTTATAAGAATGCATAATGAATACCACCAAACTAGACTTAATAAGCCAACATACCTATTTGTTATGTCTAACTCCGTCTTGGTATGGCTACCAAATCTTTATAGGTGTCAATGTAGTTAACCATTCGAATGAAATCCGATAGACTTGTCTAATTGTCATATTGGCAGTGTCGAGGAATTATCACGTAACAAAAGTAATGAATGGAAACATCCAAATTACCAAGAAATAAAAATAATGAAATAAAAATGGAATTTTCTTACAAAAGCAAATGCCATAAAGAAATCAACAACAATAATAACACGCTTGTGCTGATATTAGACTTAGATTTACTGGTCAACTAACCGTGCTATTATGTAACAAAGTGCGCCTGCGGTGACCTTTGTGCTCATTGTGGGTTATAAGTTCTAATTACAGCAGCTGAAGCTGGGTGTTAACCGTAACGCAATTGACTTGCGGCAAAATGCGTGCGCATTAACAAGACGCAAAAGGTTTTAATGACTATAAGGCGTAGAGCGAGAAGTGCGTTACACGCATGAACAAGTAGTAACACTTGCGTGCTCTTATATACCCATAAGTATAACACTATAAAAGAAACCGGGTATATGCAAAGGAGTATGTATATGTCTTTTAAGTTATGTAATTGTAGGTACTTGTAATGTTATGCTGTAGGCTCGAAGTCACACTCACATATACATGAACTCTGACACCTATGTAGATACTATACTATACGTACTTCTGCGAACACTTAATATCACTCATACGCACTGTCAGCAGCACAATTCAAAGTTGCAACTTTGTGCGAACCGCATATATGCTTGGCATGTGTGTGGAAAGGATTTGAGATAAGTAAATAAAAGCAAGTCTAAGAATTTATGAAAAGTAATAACCAAAGGAAACTTTATACCGACAACATCACAATACATATGTATATATATGTATGAACATACTTGCATATACTGAAGTATAAACAATTTCCGAAAGCTCAGCGCTTACTAAGCTTCCGACAATTTCACCACAAGTCGGAAATTTATTCAACTCATCCGAGAAATAAGCAAACAATGTCGGTTGTAAAACGATACAGCACTTGACTATTAATTGTGTTGGTATCAAAAGTATATTTAATAGTGATAAAATTTGTTCACAGCAAGATGAAATGTTTAACGATGTAGAGTAATATTTATATCGTCAGCTGAAATGCAAAATAGTGTAACATCACTTTTAAAAAGTTTACGGCTGAAGGAAAAACGATATAACGGAAACCACTCATTTTGAAAAAAATTTGAGTTTTGGTTATAAAATGGTTATATATTGGTTACATATTGGTTATATATTCGTTATACATTGGTTATATCCGACAGCGAAAGCTGAAAATTTCATGGTGGATCGTATGCAATAAAAATTCAATTTTGATTTTTTTGTTGATACATTGTTTTGCATTTTAGTTGACGATATGTATGATGTGAAGTTTTTTTTTTATTTCAGAAATTTTGTTTAGAATTATTCAAAAATAAGTGTTTTTAGTTCAAAAAATATTTCTAAAGTATAATTTTTAAATGTGTGGAATATACAAATAAAATTATTGAATAATTGATATACTTTTAATAAAGAAATTATCTTTTGTTTTGGTGAAGTGCATTATAGCTTCGGTTAAACCGGAGTTAACGTTTTTTCTTTGTATCTTTATACACGAAATATATATATTTGTATACATATTTTTCGCTTATATAATTGAAAGTCACTTCTGACTTTCAACAGCCGCTTGTTGTTAAAAAAAGTTAAATTTAATTGTTATTTTTTGAGTTGTTGATGTATAGCAGTTATGCAAAAGGAGGTAAATGTGTGAAACAAAAGCTTACACGATCCTTTATACATACGTATGTGAACTTTATAGTGTGATGATAATACTAGTTAAGCCTTTTCGTTTTATTACTGCTCCTTAATGAAATATTAAGCAGAGCGAATTTAGTTTTAATGTACCCCACTCTACATTTTGAATATACATAGAAGCAAGAACAAATGAAAACAGTGATGGAAAACCCTACAATAATAAAGTAGTAGTTATACATGTAAATATATAATTATATATGCCCATATGTCAGTACATATTTCTACTATGATATTTAACACAAGCTTGCTTAAAAGAAGAGAATGGCTGTACATAGAGTTTGCGAAATTGGGTTAATTAAATATGAAATTCGACAAGAAAATTCAATTCGCTAATACACTTTTCAGTGAAAATGTGATTGCCGAAGATTTACTACTTGTTGTTTTGTAAAAATAAGAGACGTAAGAGAAATGCATGTTTTTTTATTGGTAGCTATCAGCATTATCATCTAAAATAATTGGGCACTATTAAAAGCTTCTTTTTTAAAGACGAAATGAAAAGCAAACATAAAATATGACATAATTTCGGCAGATAACTCCGAAGGATTTTTTCCAGCGTAATTCTAACATTGCCATTGAAAGCCTTATGAAGAAAACGGTATCTTATGCAGGTTGCCTTTTATATTTCGGAATTTGGCAACCCTAGTGTTGCAATCTAGATGTCATGTATACTCAGAATGTTTTAACCGTTAATTGTGTTGTTTACAGTAACTTGAAACATTCATTTATGCCAAAAAATGGCATTAAATCGCGAACACTCTCGCTCGATTATTTTTACACAACTTTCGAAGTAGATTATCTCAGAAACAGTGCATCAATGAACGTAATTCAATTTGTGTCGATGACGCTTCATCAAGAGCCAGTGTTTAGCGATGGTATGGTGAATTAAATCAATTTCGCAGATCACTCCAACAGGAGTTATGTGAAAGTCGACCAAATCCTTTTGTTGGGCCAGAAACTACTGATGCAATGCGCAAACTAATATTGCCAGATTGTCTTGTAACCTATCGTGTGACGGAGACAACTATGGGCATTACTGGGAGTAGTGATAGTGTAAAAAATATATGTTCACGGTGGAGCCAAAACAATCATTAGACGGCTCAAACAAAGACTCGTGTCAAATTGGTCTGGAAAAGTGTTAAAAAACGTACGATAGCGGTGCTTCCAACACGTCCGTGACTGATGATGAAAAATGGATTTATGCATATGCGCTTGGAAGTAAAGATTAGTCGACTGCAAGGGTGTTTCAAAATGATCCGTATCTAACAAAAGGACTTTTTTGGAAATATTGGGCATGTGCCAACCATACCACTAGAACAATACTGAACATTAAATTTTGAGTGCTACATAACCATTTGCTTGCCAGTCGTCTTTCAAGAAATCAGAAAAACCAACCGCCCTAAGACGGATCACTCTTAACGACGATAATGCAAGCTCTCTAATATCGACAGAAACAACTGCATTTTTGAGTAAACCTTTATTATTATGAATCATCCACCATATTGTCCCTACTTGGTAACGAATGATTTTTTTTTATTTCCGTAAGCGAAAAATAAACTATAAGGTCAACGTTTTTCTGACACCTGAAGAGGCGGTTAATGCGTTTAGTAGGCATGTTTTGGAGGTACCTCAATCAGAGTGGCAAAAGTGTTGTGAGAATTGGTTCAAACGCATGCAAAAGTATATAGGTCTAAATGGAGAACATTTTGAAAAACAATAAAAGGTTTTTCTATGATTAAAATCTGTTCTTTTTTATTATAATACTAGCTGACCCCGCAGCCGTTGTCCTGCGTGAAATTATATGCTTTGAAATGAAAAAAAGTTGAAATTATATTGTGTCGAAAATGATTTATTTTCGATTTTTCTACATTTTTTTAATGTAGCGCAGCTTAATAAACATAATTTATTTGATTTCTCTTCTGGTGCGTAAATACAAAAGAAGATGGGTTTCCAACTCGTCAACACGCCACATATATCTGGCCAATTTTCCTGGAAATTGAATACGTTTGAAATGAAATGCTGTCCCTTGTATTCGATAACTGCGTCATAATCAGTCGGGTTCCATTACACAGTTTCGGCGCATGAAGATTGTGATACATAATAATGACAGATCCAACTTTGAGACGCAAATGATGCTGGGGCATACCAAGGCTCTCTAAAGAATTTGGATATTCCACTGGATAATTTACGGTTTCGTCTTTCTTGTCAAGACGATCGAGCGATTTATATGAGCGCAAACCTAACGAAATTTGACTTTGAATCTTCCAGTTTAAGTCATTAACATCGGTATTTTTGGCAACTAAAATTGCGCGTACACTCAAGCAATTGCAGTTACGATAATTTTGCCAATGTGCGGATAAACACTCGTGATGAGTTCATCTTCCGTTGAAGTGAATTGACAAAAGGGATGTGAAATTGATATAAAACCACTGGAAGTATCAACCGAAATTTGCCCATTTCCAATTTTTAGCGAATACAATGTAAAATGTCATCGGCAATGTCATTTTTTCATATCCCATAATTAACGCGAATTTGAAGGCTGATATGTCGAAATGATCTTCGCGAAAACTATGCGAACTTCAGTGGCATGCGAAGTAACTATTGCATTGTCCTTCGTCTGTTTCCAGTGATTATCATGTTCCAGCAAATGCTACTGCTGGCATGCTTCTCAAAAAGTTGCACACACTGTACCATTCACAATACGCAATGACTTAAATGAAGTTGAACCGCGAGACGCACAACAGTCGGAAAACTTTCATGAATTGCAAAAGTAAATATCCTACAAAGCGCTTTATTGCAGTTCACATATCGACCCATTTGATACTGCTGATCTCATATTGTTCAAGGCCAATAACCGCTATGTTGCTTTCTTTGGTGACGTACATGAAAACGTATTTGATCGATTTCACCAGTTTACAATATTCAACATTGACATGAGTTTTGAATGTGAATTAGACAAAAGTGGCGAATATGGTACGATCCATGTGTTGTCAGCTTCGATATGTTGTTAACGTCGATATTCACGCCTCTAAATGCTAAATGTTCTGCCATTGTCGTCTGGTGAGCGACGCCGAAACAGTGAATGTCCATCATTTCCCATTTCCGTTTCCGAAAGAAAAGCACATGAGTAGTGTTTCGTGCATTTATTGTCAGACATACAAACCAAAGTGGGATTGTAAGGCTTCCAAAGTCCATGAACCATATTGGTTTTCACCACTTCGTATAATTCTGGATCTATCTCTGAATCAGGAATTTCCGCTGAAATGATTTCATCAATTTGATCTGGTGTAATCACCATCCGCATCCAAAGAAGAATGTGTGCGTGCGGCAACACGCAACAGAATACATTCAGCATCTAACAGCACCATATATACCATAGGTTGCTTCAAGATAAAGACTGTCAAACATCGCAGCTATTGTTTAAAAAGTAGTGCTGTGATATCGTTGCGATCGCGAGCTGGTTGACCGCGATCCATAATTCCGCTCGTATGTCATCGCATTTTGGGAGTACTTCTTGCCTTTCTTTGGGCTGCCATACGTTGATGGCAAAAAGAACGCCGACAAATATTAGCGCGACCTCTTCGTGGTTTCGTAACAAATTTCAATCAGTAATTGATCACTTCGTCTGAAACACACATAAAGTTTTCACTGAATAATTTTCAATAATTTTTCCTTTGGATAGCCGGAATAAAAAAGCAAGCGACCGCAATTGAACGATTCAAATAATTTACAAATCAAAATATTGAAAAACAAAACAAACAAAAATTGAAAAAATTTGTATGAAAAATGTTACTTTTTGGAATTGTCCAATTTTCCGACTTCTCCTCATGAAAAGTATAGGGTATTTGTTTGTAAACCTTTCCCGATCCACAACAAACAACCTTTAAAAATTTCATCAACCGTTCTCTTAGTGTTACTAACAAACAAACATTCATTTTTATATACATACATACATATGTACATACATATGTATGTATGTATGTATGTATGTATGTAACGTTTGTATGGGGAAAAGAAAAAGGCTGTTTTTAGGGGTTTTCCGGAAATTATTCGAATTTTTCTCGCCGTAAAAACCATCTTTGAACTTCAGCGAACATTTAAGAAAAAGAATTGGCCAAATTGGTCCAGGCGTTATTGAGTTATGAGCGTACATACATTTTGGCGATTCATTTTTATTTATACTTACATATATGTAGATAAATATATAAGGCAACACACGTAGTATATTAGCTACGTTTTGTTATTGCAAAACAACATTGTTCACTCTACTTAGCTTATAAGGATATAATTTGCCAACATGGAAATAATATTAATTGAAAAGCCAACGAGAACTTTATAAGACTAAATAACTTTTAGAAAAATATCACAGTTGGGCATTTAAATAATATCATAGTTAATTGTTGGATTTTGTTTATAAGTATGTCACAATGAGCAGATATGTTGGAAAAACTCAGTGGGATTTTAGTTTTTTCCTTATACGATGTGAAAGCGGTTGAAATAGATAATGGTTTCAAGCACTTTATATATTTCCAAGACCAAGTATAACAAATATGGGCATCTATCTAAAAACTTTTAGAATACAGTAAACCAGATACCAATATATATCGTATAGCATTAGTGCTAAAAATAAATCAAATCGGTTACTTCCTTTGCCTAGTCCTGCTTGTTATTATACTCTGTAGAGGGTTTATTAAGTTCACCACAAAGTGTTAACACCTAGAAGGAAATGTAGGAGAGTCTATAAATTACATATACTATATATATATATGATCAGTGTAACGAGCTGAGTCAATTAACCATCTCTTTCTGTATTACCTGGCAGTCTGTCGTTTTGAGTATACGATTCAATTTTTGAGATATCGATATGATAATTTCAACACATTTTTTGCTCAAGGCAGCGCTACAGTTTCGGAATAAATTGTTCAGATCGGGCTAATATTGCACATGAATTACATTCTTGATTGGAAACTTTTTTATTTTTACACTAATTTGGACACTACTTTCGCGAAAATTTTCGATCACTCCCCTTGTAAAATGTCCTTAAAGGAACTTTTGTTGGTTGCACTCCTTTTCCTTATTTGCCAGTCCAAATGTTCTGACAGATGCCCAATAGACTTTTGGTCCGGCGGTTGTGGGGGTGGTCTAGCTGCCTTTGGAGTATGGTAAAGCAAACATTTCGATATTATTATAACTGTATGCTTAGGATCGTTATCCCGTTGAAAGATCCAGGATTGATCTAAGCTCAATTTCTCGACGCTGGGGAACAAAATTTTTGATAATCTGTTTTGTTAATTGTGCTAACGATAAACATCAGCCTTGCCACTCCACTTGCCACCATGCACCCCCAAACCATCACCGAATCCCACAACGGAGGTAATGTTTTTCTGTTCAAACTCATGATTTTTATTTCTTAAAACTTCAGTATTTTTTATCATCTTGAAAACTTCGAGCTTGCTTTCCTCAGAAAAAACTACATTATACCAGAACGAGTTTTTCTTCGCGTGAAGTACTAAGTATATTTGGTTTTTTTGTGTATTTTTTTTTTTGTACAATTTTTTTTGATTGCTGCTAACTTCTTGCAAGAACATTATTTAGTTATGAATAAATTATAATTGGTTTAAAAAAATTCAAAAAGTTATACACTATCTTTTGACATTGACAGTATGTGTATAAATTGTTTGTTGATCTTTAGTGCATTTATACTTCACGTAAATGTAGGAACATATGTATGTACCTGTGTAAGCTTACTGAAATCCGCGCGAATTTGCATGAACCGCAACGACCCCTCACGTCACGTCATTCATGGTTTAATTAATTAACTAATTAAATCCACAAATTCTGTGCGCCGGATTCCACACAATGACGCCCGGAGATTGTTTCGTGGAAAATACATGACTGCTGCTGTCGCTGGCTGCAGGCAAACAGCGAATAAGCGAACTCAAAATGAATCGAAGCGAGCGATTAATTGCTGAATGCCCCCAACCAAATGCCGCATGATTAAAACTTAATGGAATTCAGTTGCAGTGGGCGACAATGCCCCTACATTAAGAGACACGCACGCAGCAAAAACACACACATAGCAAAATTACACACAATAATATAAAATAATAACGGTGATTTAATTAAATAACTGCCGACGTCTTATTTCTTATATATTGTTGTTGCTGTGCTTACAGCACATCAAATGCGCTATTGTTTGGCAGTTTACTGAAACGATCAACAACAACAATAGAAAATACAATAACGAAGTAACAACAAAAGCCTCTAGTTTGTACCAGGAGCAATAGATTATCCACGGCAAGTAATGAAAAATGCAAACGAGGTGTGTGCTGAAAAAGCGGTTAACGAAATGAAGATTGACGGACAGCCGACGTCGCAACGGTAATTTGCAGACTTTCAATTGTGTCCTCCTAATTATTACGTGCCATCTCTTCACTCACCTCATGCATACGGTATTTATATACGAATTTATATATATTTGTGTGTAGTCGTAGATTATTTTACGCTTTCCTTCGTTCAGAACATTCATACATTGCTAAGTGAATTGATTTTCGCTTAGCCCTCGTACCTGCTTTAACGGGGTCCGTTGAGTGTAAAAGTTTGTGGCAGACAGCGCGAAAATCTTCTGAGTAATCAATCATAGCGTCAATTTGCCAAAAGAATAAAGTTTTAGTTCTATTTGATTGAATAAAATTACGGATAATGATATAAAACAAAGTATTATATATGTGTAAAAGTTGTGGTTAATGGCTATAAAGAAAAGTAAAAGTTTAAAATTTTTATTGATTATAACAGCTCTACCTATTCCAACCAGAACAGCCAAATATGAGCTGAAGAAATTCAGAATAGATTTGGAATCGAATAACAGCTAAAACTAATTAATTTAATTTTACCGATAAAAATTAAAGATGCTTTTAGTTCCATTGGCTGTCATCTCTGGTAAAATGAGACGGATTCTCAAGGAAATGCAGAAAATGCTTGGTAAGTAATCATTGAAAGCTCTGATATACATTGATTTATGAATATATAGGGTTTGTTCAATTAAAAGCAAGCTAATGACTAGAACAATACAATTTTATGATAAAATTGAAAACTCGACCTGATTTCCTTCAACTCTACCCAAACGAAACCCTACAACTTTTACGTGATTCAAATTAAGCAGAGCTAATAGTTAATACGAAGAGTTTGACAAGCTGACCGACAGGGGAAATGCTCGAAAATTTTCCGAGAAGATGCGGCGACTTGCAAAAGGTTTTAAGACCAGAGCATAATTTTGTAGAATCCCCAGACGCGATCTAGTGACTGATACTCAGAACATACTGAAATTATGGCGAGAACACTTCTCCAGCCTGCTAAATGATATAGTGAAAGCATAACATCAGGAGATGGCAAACCCGTTCCCCAAGCGATGGCGGTAGAGCCGACGTTCCATTGGCCGACCATAAAGAAGATCGAGTAGCAATTACACGTCTGAAGAATAATAAAGCGGCGGGGACTCATGGATTGCCGGCCGAGCTATTCAAATACAGCGGCAAAGAACTGATAAGCGATCAACTTCTTTGTAGAATATGGTGAGACGAAGCAATGCCTGGCTATTGAAATTTAAGTGTGCTCTGATCAATACATAAAAAGGGAGACCGCCCAATCTCGCATCAACTACCTGGGATAAACCTCCTCAACATCACATACAAGGTTCTATCGATCGTACTGCGTGAAAGCCCACCGTCAACAAATTAATTGGAGCAAATCAGTGTGGTTTTAGACCTGGAAAATATACTATCGACCAGATTTTCATCATGCGAAAAATCTTGGAAATGACTCGTGAAAAGAGGATTTGACAGCACGAAAAGGAGCTACCTTAATGCCGCGATGTCGGAATTTGGTACCCCTCGAAACTAATACCGCTGTGTTAACTGTCTTGAACTATACCAAGACCTCCATCAGGATCGGGAAAGACCTGTCCGAGCCGTTCGATACCGAAAGAGGTTTCAGACAAGGTGACTCCTAAACACTCAACTCCTTCAATCTATTCCTGAAGAAAATAGTTTGAGCTGCAGATATGAAGAGAGAAGGTGCAATATTCTATAAGAGTGTACAGTAGCTGGCGTACGCCGATGATATTGATTTCATTGGTCTCAACATCATGCAGACTGAATAAGGAATCAAAGCAACTGGGTCGGGTAGCGAACGAGGGCGAGACGAAATATCTCCTGTGATCAAACAAACAGTCATCTCACTCCCGACTTGGCTCCCACGTCACTGTTGATAGTCATAACTTCGATACCGTAGGTAATTTCGTCTATCTTGGAACCAGTGTAAACACCATCAACAGGCCTGGAAATCCAACGCAGGATAACTCATGTCAACAGGTGTTACTTCGGACTGAGTAAGCAATTGAGAAGTAAAGTCCTCTCTCGACGAATAAAACCCAAACTCTATAAGTCACTCATTATTCCTGTCCTGTTATATGGTGTAGGGCATGGACGCTGATTTAGGGAAATGTTATGCGGAAGATTTATGACAATGGCGAATACTGCAGTCGTTGGATCGATGAGCTGGGCGAGCTGTACAACAATGACATAGTTTAGTGGACTGAGAGACGGCTACGCTGGCTAGGTCATGTCGTTCGAATAGATGAAAACATTCCAAATCTGGACGTATTCGACGCAGTACCCGCTGGGGGAGGAAGAGGAAGATGAAGATTTTCAATCCATTGGAAAGACTAGGTGATGAAGAGCCTGGCTTCGCTTGAAATCTCCAATTGGCGCTGCATTACAAAAAGAAGAAACGACTGGCGCGCTGTTGTAAACTCGGCTATAACCGCAAAAGCGGTGTCTACCTCAGTAAAGGAGAAGAAGGAGCGTTGAAGAGATGACAAGAGAGCTCCACATTCCTTACGAGTCTGTTCGAATAATTTTGGTTCATATTTTGGGTATTAAACTGGTTCTTCCTTGACTCGAACTCGAATAAAACTGGAATTTTTTTTAAAAGAGTAACGTACTCAAGTTTCTTTTGTCCAAAAACGCAATGAATACCATCGATTAACCATCGTATCCACCAGATTTGGCGTCGTGTTATCTTTTTTATGTTCCCCATACTAAAATTGCCGCTCCTTGGAACCCGTTTTTAGTCGATCGAAGAGATAAAACAAAATTCGCCAAAAGGGCTCAAGGTCATCCAAAAAGTCTTGCGAGGACTGGAAGAATCGTTGACATAAGAGCATTATATCTGGTGGGTATAACTTAGGAGGCGACAAAAGAAATATTGATGAATATTTAATAGTTTTCATTTTATTTACAACTTCCGGTTACTTTTTCATATATAGCCTTCGTACTCCGGTGCAGAAGTACGTCCGCTTAATTTACCGATAAAAGAAGGCAATTATATTCATATGCAAATGTTGCTACAGCATCGTATTGAATATGAAGGCCTATTATTACATTATTCAATCCGTTATGGGAATATTATATTTTTGTTAGGTTAATAAGTCAATAGTAGTACTGATGAGATGTAATTGGCTATCCCTAAAAGTAATTAGCATCTTAAAGTAAATTAATCGTACTTAAGATATTAGTATGAATTAGCTATGAAAACAGATATGATTGTCCGCGAAATATATCAGCTTTACAAATTTTTCACATTACCTTGGGCGGTGAGATAATGTTAAAAATTAAAGCTCATATTAAATTTTTTACAAAAACAACTAAGGAAGGGCTAAGTTGGGTGTCACCGAATATTTTATACTCTCGCATGATAAAGTGATAATCGAGATTTTATTATACGTCATTTACATATTTTTCAAATACCGTATTTGTGTAAAGTTTTATTCCGCTATCATCATTGGTTCCTAATGTATATACTCGTATTATACAGAGAAGGCATCAGATGTAATTCCAAATAGCGTTATATTGGAAGAAGGCGTGGTTGTGAACCGATTTCACCCATATTTTGTACATGCCATCAGAGTGTTAAGGAAATATTGTATACCGATTTTCATTGAAATCGGTCTAGTAGTTCCTGAGATATGGTTTTTGGTCCATAAGTGGGCGAGGCCACGCCCATTTTAAATTTAAGAAAAAGCCTGGTTGCAGCTTCCTTCTGCAATTTCTTCCGTAAAATTTAGTGTTTCTGACGTTTTTTGTTAGTCGGTTAACGCACTTTTAGTGATTTTCAACATAACCTTTGAATGGGAGGTGGGCGTGGTTATTATCCGATTTCTTCCATTTTTGAACTGTATATGGAAATGCCTGAGGAAAACGACTCTGTAGAGTTTGGTTGACATAGCTATAGTAGTTTCCGAGATATGTACAAAACTTAGTAGGGGGCGGGGCCACGCCCACTTTTCCAAAAAAATTACGTCAAAATATGCCCCTCCCTAATGCGATCCTTTGTGCCAAATTTCACTTTAATATCTTTATTTATGGCTTAGTTATGACACTTTATAGGTTTTCGGTTTCCGCCATTTTGTGGGCGTGGCAGTAGGCCGATTTTGTCCATCTTCGAACTTAACCTTCTTATGGAGCCAAGGAATACGTGTACCAAGTTTCATCATGATATCTCAATTTTTACTCAAGTTACAGCTTGCACGGACGGACGGACGGACAGACAGACGCCCGGATTCCGACTCTACTCGTCACCCTGATCACTTTGGTATATATAACCCTATATCTGACTCTTTTAGTTTTAGGACTTACAAACAACCGTGCGAGAGTATAACAAAAATCAATGATGTGTTCAAAAAAGGGCGAATTAATTTGTTTACTTCTCATTAGTAGGGGCGATTGCAACAAACATGACCAGCAACATACAAGTCATCATAAGCAACATGTAACATGTGTTAACAGACTTACATTTGAGTGCAACAATGACAAGTAGCGGATGAAGGGTGTGACCAAAACTCACCGTAGTGAGTAAATTAGGCAAGGTGATGTACTTATGTTTCCCTACAACAACTTTGTTTATTACATATGTATATCTATAAGTACGATATATATGTATATATATATATATTCCTTATTAGTATGATGCCTGTAAGCACATTTGTTTCTACTTCAACGCATCGTCTTACGCTTGACTGAATTTATTGTTTGTGTAACAAATCTAAATGTGTGTGGTCAAAGAGAAATCATAGATATCTGCATGTATAGAAATTGTATTATTATAGGTATAAGCTTATTTTTGAATAGTCGCATTTAAATGCTTCCTACACTGCAACTACTTAACGACTACTGACTATTAACAACTTAACATATAGTATGTGTGTGTATCAATGCGTACTTGTGGTTGTAAAGCTTCAAGTAAGTTGAATCTTAAGTTAAAAAGCGCTGGGAATGTGAAAATAAAAAGAGAAAAGCATAGCAATGTGCTAACAACCAAAATGTCGTGAATTTAATTAGCCGACAAAGACAGCAACAAAATGCACCTAAAGTTATTCAACACTCCTGCTTGCAGACTAGCAGTCCAAACGCTTAAAGTTGCGTTAAAATAGAAAATCACGTACTGAAAGTGCAATAAACACGCACTCACATAAACATACATATTTGAACGAAGATAACCAGCTGGAAAATGGCAACGTGAAAAAAGCAACGACAAATACAAGAAAAACGAGACGATGCTTGCTAGACGCCTGCAAGTGGCAGGAACACCGACATAGCAACAATATTAGTACCATCTGCGGCAGCAAGAAGATGTAGCAGCAGCAAGAAAAAAGTGAAAATTAAAACAGGTAAAAGTTAGCAGCTATGACCCAGTTTGATTTCGCACGAGTGGCTTGTAAGGAGTCACACATGTCCTCCAAACAAACATACTTCTCTATAAACGTAGAAAAGCTTAAACGTGTATGTTTTTCTGTGTAAAAATAGCATCTGCATGTGTGCTAAAGTG
>NC_052499.1:39322442-39375854 GCF_016617805.1 Bactrocera tryoni | reverse complement strand
CAAAGCTGATGAAATAATCTATCATTCAAAGAGCTGTTGCGGATTTTATTGACTCGATGTTATGTGGTTTGCCTTTTTGAGCAATTAACAAAGAGATATTGTACGAAGCTCGAAGTCCGTCGTCATCTTGCTTAGCAGCCGCCGAAAATAGTTTTGCTACACTTGGCTGAGTATTATGCTTCTTCTCTAGGTCTTGAAAATATGCTACATTCTTGTCTCTCTTATCTGGATGCATTTTATTCAAATGATCTTGCAGTCTTGAAGGCTTCATTGCTTCATTCGAAAATGTTTTTAGACATAGAAGACACAAAGGCGACGATGGGTTTGTGGGATTTTCAATGAATCCGAATTTAATATATTCCGCACAGTATTGCCGTCTCTTCTTTTTTACTTCCGACATTGTTTTGCTTTGAGAAATACGTTCAACTTCGCGAGTAGTGTAAAGGAGGCGTAAGTACTGCTCATCTATTGCGCGCAAAACCACAAATGAAAATAAAATATGTAAATATTACATTGTTTATATAGGAATGCTTAAGCAGCACGCACCGACAGGAATAAAACAAACATGCATAAACTCGTTTATCTCATTCGACGCTCAATCGTACACAACAAGTCCGAACAAGTATTCAATGAACCAGCCGATTGATACAGGAATGCACAATTCCTATTTAACAAAAACTTGTTAAAACATGATAGATATCTACGAGTACTAATAACTATTAAAATGCGCGTTATCGCCCACTTTGGGAAAGACTGCTCTATATGATTGGTTTTACACCTTAAAGTTTTGCCCTGGCTTTGATTCTTGTAAGTTGCGAGAGAATAAAATGTTCGGATGCACCCGCACTTAGCCCTTGCTTACTTACTATATTTTACAATGGTTTTATGCCGAAAATATGTGGTGTTATGTTTAACTAGACATAAAAATATCTGTCATTCTAACAAACCTTGTTGTACGAGTCGTTTAGTAACGAAACTTTTGCCAGCACCTGCAGGTGTTTCCCCGAGTTTGATAATTGTAGTTTGCGAGAGTGTGAAATGTTCGGTTAGACTCGATCTTTCCTCTGACGGAAGTAGTGTTTTACTTCAAGGTACACTTGAATTGCCTTGTTCAAAGGCCTGGTGTACTACAAGTACAATTTCAGAGAAAAGCAAACGAAATTCAACTAATTTTAACTTCTTCGTTTAAATAAGTAAATTTTAAATATGAACAAAAAATAAATATCTTGTGCTCCACAAATTTTGGCTGTAAAATTTTAAACTACTTCAGTGAACAAATTTTAAAAAAGCAAACTTTACGGAAATATTCCACATAGTCTAACCGATGATTTTAAAGTAATATCATATAATATAATATAGATGCTATATTTCTTGGAGATGATGTTAACTGTGGGTGTTCTAAATATAACATAAACAAACATACATACAAGTACATTGCATATATTTATACTGTGAACAGGGTATATTAAATTTGGCATGAATGAAAACACCCACAAGGAAATATCGGATAAATATACACGAGTTTATAAATAGTTGTGAATTGTAAGCCATTTGGGAATATGTTCTTTTAATATAGTTTGAAACAAACACTTGATTTTTTACCCGTCCAACTTTTACAATAGAATAGCAATTTATGTATCCTTGTTTACACTCAAAAATAACTTTTCACCTGAATAAAAGCGTTTCACAACTTATACAAGTACTTTTAAAATATTTCGTTAAAGCTTCCATTTCATTAATGAAAGAGTAATCTATACAACTGAAAGTATAGGAAATTATTAGAAATGAACTAAAGAACTAATTATCATTTAACTTGGCCCGTTTACTTCACTTAAAATTCCTATTATTTGCCAAAGTGAATCAATTTAGAACAGTTAGCCACGATTTAAGAAAAAGCTCCCTTGTTACTGGCTAAAAGTAGGACAGGATAAATGCTTTCTATTTTGTATACGAGTATGCATTAATATTCAATGTAATTGCGATTAGTCGATATAAAGGAGTTGCTGAGTTAGTAAACATGCATTAGGCAGAACGTTACTCATACCACATAAGTTAATATGAAATATTAGTTCACAAGGTGTCTAACAACCAATTAGTGCTAGCCGTTTTACTTAGCAGTTATTCACTTACATATGTAAATAGCCGTTTTTATTGGTAAGACAATGCTGATGATTGATTATAAGTGCGTTTGTAGACTTTTACGAGTAAGATAGTTAGGAATATTAGTGATGCAACCTCACCCTTTGTAGAAGTTGATTAATTGATCTGTAATACATATAATTTTGATACAAAAATTTCGCCAGATATGTATAAGGTATTAAAAATCGATTTAATACTGTTTTTTTTTGCTCTGTAGGGAATTTTTTGTGTCAAAAGCTATTCTTCCCACAATATTTATGCCTTTTCTGGTAATGCTGATGTGGATATACATATTTCCCAATATAGGGTTCCATATATTTCTTAAACAATTTTTTTACGAACCAAGATATTTCGAACTGTCAAGAATGTTAAATGTTATTATTGAATGGGGTTGACAGAATTTTAGTAAATGCGCAAACCTTGTCAATATGGTCATAAATAAGTATTCCAAATTGTATCATTTCATATGAAATTTAATTTCTTAAAGGGCAAATTTTGTCACGACTGCATATAAGTAAATATCTGTATATGTAAAAAAATAGCTTCACAAACACACATGTTTAATAAGAGATTGCTATGTATGTACCTGTGAGTATATATTCTGCTGAAGTTTGACCATTTTTAACAATGATTTATATACATGAACTTTTGACGAGTAAAATTTTTTCAGCTAAAAGTATTGTGTATTCATTATCATTTACAATGCTATTTGTGGATACTGTGTCAAAGCTTCTAAGCAAGCACGTTTGTATCATTACACCCTGTATGCATTTACTAATGTAGGAAGTGTGTACAAATATTTTATGCTGTTAGTCTTTATTGCATTTTAATAAGGCCTGAGCAATGTACACACATGGGAAGTTCATAAACCACTAAACGCACGCCGCTCAGCATTACAAAGGGAGTGTGTCTGTACTTCTAATGTATTTTAGATGCTCTTTAGATGCACTGTCACCTCGGTGATTAGTTTATTCACAAACTAAAGTGCCCCAACAATATTTTCTATACGCAAAATATTTGAATATATCATGTTAATATGTTTGATTGCAGAGCTTAAAAAGGGAAAAATGAAATGTTCACTGACAAATAGAGATTTTTTGTGGTTTTGTTTTTTATTTTCAACACTGATCCATTATAGGATTCTGCAATTAACTTTATTGGAATAATTGTAATTGGTTTCCTATTTTTTCCGCAGGCTAAGTAAAATATTATATGTCACTACCTTCAATGTTTTGAAATATGTTATGATTTAAAAAAAATATATATAATTCTTATTTACTAAAAGCCTTTACAAATACACTTTTCCTCTTATAGTACCCATTCTTTCTTCTTGAAAATAAAATTGCAGTATAGAAGTTCATTTAAATGAAGAGGTCTAATTTTTTATACAAAATTGCACTCATGATATTTGTCTTAATTTAATTTGCGGAGAGACATATTGTGTTAAATAAATACTAAATTTCTTTTCATTCAAAAAATTGCTTCCCAAAGTGTCATCTAAAATTAATTCAAGTCAAAATTTTGGAAGTGATATTTAAACACGTGGTTTTCATTTCGCCAAATATTTATTTATATTTAGCTCTTACGAACACTGTTGCGCTATTACCATAACTTTAGCGTTAATGATATTGTGTCAACACCTTGGACTAAATGATGTGATAAGAAAAAGCGACAGTAAGACAATGCTTTAGTTGATCTGGCAGGCTCCATAAAGTAGATAATGAGAACAATGAAATTAACAGCATATAAACTCTTGAAAGCTTAAAGCTTAATTGATAATGAAACAACTAATTTAATTTTCGCAGCAAACAAAATCCAGTATGATGAAGTTACATTATTATTCAGGTTTCTAGAAACGCTTAAAGATTTTAAATTTTAAGTAAATCATAATATGAAAACCAAGAAAAACTATATCCGGTAAAACAGATATAATAAGTGAGTAGGGGCTAAGCTCGGGTGCAACCGAATATTTTATTCTCTTGCAACTTGTAGGAATCAAAGCCAGGGAAATACATTAAAGTGTAAAATGACAACCAAAGGATCGGAGTCTATGCAATTTTATATATACATACATATGATGCATTGACCGACGTATTCGGGTTATGATTTGCTAGAAAAACGAAAATCATTATACGTAGTACAGAGGAGTTGAGGTGGAATCGACTCGATTTTATCCATTAACTACTCTCATGCGAGATACCAAAAAATGTTCCTTAGATTTCTTAAAGCACCTCACATGCGATCACCAATCATATGGAGCTTTGACACTCGGAAGTGCGAAAATAATGGTAATAAGTATATGGAGGCTAAGTCTAGTTTTCGCTCAATTTTATTCATTTTGCTTACATAAAATTTGGGCTCATAAGAAGACATACTTCAAGGACGCTATTCGTACAAATTTTGATCTCGCTATATTAAAAAAAGCGTTGTCGTAGCCCGGTTTCCACCATTCTCAAATTGTGATATGCGAATGTTAAAATCATGGCATCTACTAATTTTGGTTGAAAACGGTCATGCAAGTTCCGAGTTATGTAAGTTCACCTAAAAGAGGTATTTTCCATGACCATTATATAGTTTTGACTCTGTCTTTTTTAAAGCCTTTTCAAACCATTTCGGAGGTACAACTAAACGTATTTGTTTATTGATTTATTTGACTTTAAGTAATTTTAAACAGAACCTTTGTAAGGGGAGTAAGCGGGTTGTGATATGATTTTATTAATTTTCGCACTGTCGGTAGAGGTTCTTATATGATTTACAGTGAGATAAGATATAAACATCCAACCTATTGTGGTGTGACAGTGGTTCGATTATAGACGGAGGGACAGACAGACAGTCACTCGGATTTCTACTCGTCTAGTCATACTGATCATTTATATACTACTGTGATCAAATGGAAAGATGAGTTTTGTCCAATTCATCTCTTTCAAAGTAATCACTTCCCACTGCAATACACTTATGCCAACGAATTTTCGAGTCATCTATGCACTTGTAAAAATCCTCCGTCGTGATGACCATCAGAGACTTCTTCGATTCAGCTTTTATATCCTCAATTGAGCCAAAACGGTGCCCTCGGATTGGTCAAGTGAATTTGCTGAATAGCCAGAAGTTACACGAAAGTAAATCAGGCGAATGCGGTGGTTGCGGCATGATTTTAGTTGAAAATGTGGCCAAATGATCACGAATAACCAATGCAGTATGAGATGGTGCATTATCGCCTTTCTTCGTTCAATAAATTCAAACATAGTAAAAATCGAGGAATTCACTTTTAGAGCCCCACAAAACGACGCGTATCTCAAATACTAATGAATATTTTGACGTGAAATTTAGCATAGATGTCACTAACAGTACTACGAACTTACAGAACAATTTACCGATTAGAAAAACATGCGAAGTATAAATTAAACAAGTAAGGAAGGGCTAAGTTCGGGTGTCACCGAACATTTTATACTCTCGCATGGTAAAGTGATAATCGAGATTTCATAATACGTCATTTACATATTTTTCAAATACCGTATTTTTGTAAAGTTTTATTCCGCTATCATCATTGGTTCCTAATGTTTATACTCGTATTATACAGAGAAGGCATCAGATGGAATTCAAAATAGCGTTATATTGGAAGAAGGCGTGGTTGTGAACCGATTTCAGCCATATTTCGTACATGTCATCAGGGTAAGAAAACATTATATACCGAATTTCATTGAAATCGGTCTAGTAGCTCCTGAGATATGCTTCTTGGTCCATAAGTGGGCGGCGCCACGCCCATTTTCAATTTTTAAAAAAAGCCTGGGGGCAGCTTCCTTCTGCCACTTTTTCCGTAAAATTTAGTGTTTCTGACGTTTTTTGTTAGTCGGTTAACGCACTTTTAGTGATTTTGAACATAACCTTTGTATGGGAGGTGGGCGTGGTTATTATCCGATTTCTTCCATTTTTAAACTGTATATGGAAATGCCTGAAGAAAACAACTGTGTAGACTTTGGTTGACATAGCTATAGTAGTTTCCGAGATATGTACAAAAAACTTAGTAGGGGGCGGGGCCACGGCCACTTTTCCAAAAAAATTGCGTCCAAATATGCCCCTCCCTAATGCGATCCTTTGTGCCAAATTTCACTTTAATATCTTTATTTATGGCTATTTATGGCCATTTTGTGGGCGTGGCAGTGGGCCGATTTTGCCCATCTTCGAACTTAACCTTCTTATGGAACCAAGGAATACGTGTACCAAGTTTCATCATGATATCTCAATTTTTACTCAAGTTACAGCTTGCACGGACGGACGGACAGACGGACGGACGGACGGACAGACGGACGGACAGACGGACGGACAGACAGACATCCGGATTTTGACTCTACTCGTCACCCTGATCACTTTGGTATATATAACCCTATATCTGACTCTTTTAGTTTTAGGACTTACAAACAACCGTTATGTGAACAAAACTATAATACTCTCGTTAGCAACATTGTTGCGAGAGTATAAAAATCACCGAGAGTATATCTTAAGAAATAGCTAATAGCAAGTTAATATACGCACTTGAACGAATTATGTGTCCTTTGTATATAAGGTGCCATTAAGTATACATTTAGCAATTGTTCAGTTGGAGACAAGATGAGCTTCGATATCTTTGTAAACGCATAGGCTCAGTGGAATTATCAGCCTTTATTTGAAAACGTTAGATTAGTGTTCATGATGCTTTTTGACATTTCATTTGTTTGAAAGCTTGCTGACAGCTGAATTTTCGAAGTCAAAGCTCAGTGCTGAAATAGGCTGAATATTGCTGGTTTATTTCTCGTAGACTTCAGACTCTGACGTAGCCCTGGCACAAAAAATAGTCCAAAGGCGTTAAATCGCATGATCTTGGTGGCCAACTTACGGGTCCATTTCTTGAGATGAATTGTTCTCCGAAGTTTTCCCTCAAAATGGCCATAGAATCGCGAGCTGTGTGGCATGTAGCGCCATCTTGTTGAAACCACATGTCAACCAAGATGCTAACAAACTTTTTGTTGCCAAAAATGGAAGAACTGAACTTGGTTGACATGTGGTTTCAAATAAGATGGCGCTACATGCCACACAGCTCGCGATTCTATGGCCATTTTGAGGGAAAACTTCGAGAACAATTCATCTCAAGAAATGGACCCGTAAGTTGGCCACCAAGATCATGCGATTTAACGCCTTTAGACTATTTTTTGTGGGGCTACGTCAAGTCTAAAAGTCTACAGAAATAAGCCAGCAACTATTCCAGCTTTGGAAGACAACATTTCCGAAGAAATTCGGGCTATTCCGGCCGAAATGCTCGAAAAAGTTGCCCAAAATTGACTTTCTGAATGGACCACCTAAGACGCAGCCGCGGTCAACATTTAAATGAAATTATCTTCAAAAAGTAAATGTCATGAACCAATCTAACGTTTCAAATAAAGAACCGATGAGATTTTGCAAATTTTATGCGTTTTTTTTTTAAAAAAAGTTATCAAGCTCTTAAAAAATCACCCGATATAATTTATGGGTTATACTCTTATTTATTTGATTTATGTCCATTATGTCTGCATTGGTGTGAATAAATATTCTCAGATGATTTAAAACACTTCATACCCCTGAAAGAGAAGTCAGATGAAACTGTTAAGCTTATCAAAATAAATGGTTTTCTTTTGCCCCAAAGACACGATGACACGTTTGCCTCTGTCTGCCATATGTTACATTTTATTAAAGTATTTGTTTTCATATGTTCGGCAAGTTGTTTGTAGGTGTGGTAGACTTTCTGTGCTTTTGTAAGTAAATTTTGCACTGAACTTCTTATATTATTTTTCTACCGTAAGCCATAACTGTATTTTAACAGCAGGCAATGTGTAATATATGCAAGTTTAAGACGTTTGTTTTCTTTAGATATCCTCCGTAGGAATAAATATTATTATTTGGTTTGTTGTTTTAAAACGAAAATGGTTTAAATCAGTGTTTGAATTTGAACTCTAAATTTCCTTTTTGCAAAAGGCTTTTTTCTGTTTTGTTTATTTTTTTCCGTCTGGTAAAATGTTTGCAATAAGCTGACTAAGTGATTAAGTTAGGTGCGGATATTGTTTATAAAATTTATTTCAATTGGAATAGCTTGAATCGTGTTCTTGCATAATCAGTACATTTACACAATTAAAAGCAGTGATATTAGAAATTGTAAAATATTGATTGAACTTATTTCAGCTGAAAATAACAAGTCCTAATTTGGTCACGCGTCAATGATTTAAATGAGTAAATTATGATCACACCTCCATTTGGTTTCGGGTGGAATGTAAGGTAGTTTTTATTTTTATTAATAACAATCTTGTATTTGTAGATAAATAAGATCGAAGCAAACATTCGTTATGCGTACACTATATGAACCCAGTGAATAATCACAATCACAACAATGAAGCCCACACATTAGTCTTATATATATTCCTCTTTGAAATTCGACAACTCCAAAACAACAGCATCACATAGCAAAGTACACCATACATTCGTATGAATATACTATACATGTATACATTTAACTTTGCAACAATCACCGCATTCGTTCAATATTAATGAATCCTTGACACTTTATGCAGAAGACGATAACACGTCGCCGATTATCTGTCAAAGATTTGGTTACTAGAGAAAATTGTCAGCTCCTGAAACTTAAACAAAAAGCTGTATTTATTTGCTATAACGATGATATATTTATTATTATACATTTTTTCATTACCCACTGCATAGCCCATGACGGTATTTAAAATTAGGACTAAAATTCAAGTTGAATTGGAAAAATTTGTATAAACTTGTATGTTTGATACAGAGCAAAAAGGATAAAATTGTTTCAGTGCTAGCTATAGGAAGGAAATAAAATTTTTCACAAACAAGCCTTACTAGATAAGCTGTTTATATAACGGAAATTTTATAACTAATATTTGTTAAAATTCATAGTGTGGTGTGTGACATATGAAATTGCTCCGAATTTTAATTTTGTCAGAATCGTAAACCCATTTAGAGGGTTTTGCTTAAATTTATACTACTTAAGAATTAAATAAAAGAACCATGAGCCATGTTTTGAAAAATTTATACCACCAATTTACATTAATTTCAATTAAATATTTTATTAGAAGCAAGTCAATAGCTGTACAAGTAGTTGACTAAATAAATAAAAGAACCATGAGCCATGTTTTGAAAAATTTATACCACCAATTTACATTAATTTAAATTAAATATTTTATTAGAGGCAAGTCGATAGCTGTACAAGTAGTTGACAATTCCACTTATAGCGATTATTAAATTTATAGGAAACCTTTTGCTCTTGCTTTAAAAATTCTGGTTAAAAGTAACTAGCAGATTGCAGAATCTTGTTCCCAAAGCAATGTTGCACTCGTAAAAATGCAAGCATAAGCCCGCAAACCACTTAAGTGGAATTTACTTTAAGGTGCAATAAACTTGAAAACTTGGCCAAGAAAACAACAATCGAAGCGCAAGTGCAAAAATCTCTAAGATTTTGTTGATTGTGTACAAAAAACAAAGAACAAGTAGATTCTCCAAAGCCACGGTAAAACATATAAAATCTTTAAAGAAATTGTGGCATAATATTATAACCTGACGGCAACTTTGCATTACTAGAATGCGAATAGAGGAAGATGGTAAAGTATTTGGTAGAGTAGGATGAGAATATACGAGTTAAAACAAAAACAAGTAACTAAAAGCAAACTGAAATAAGCCAGATATTTGCCAATGTTAAAGATATTCAATCAGGGGCGTACCACCTGAAATTATAAAAAATAAATGTTAAGATTTTTGAGTAGTCAAGTAAAAGTTATGGCGTTCATTTAAACACTAAATATTTGTAATAAAAAGTTCTATACATATGTGCATCCATATCTGGAAATTGCTACAATTCTATTGGTATCAGCTGTTAGCAGTTAAAGATTATTATCGCCTCTTTGCTGGCTGAAAACTTACTTGCGGAACGGCCTTGACTTCAAGGCCTAGAAGACTGGATACATTTTTATAAGAATTTTTTTGGATATGCGAAACATTTTGTTCAGTTGAAAAGTAAAAATAATTGAATGCAAAATTGACTGAGCGCATTATATGAAGTAATATAAATACATACATGTTGGCAGCACTAACTAATTTTACCCTTCTCATTCCTTTTTAACCCGCTCTGAATTTTGCTTCGACATACTCTACATTATTTGGGTCTCTAGTCATGTTTAGTAAAAAGTTTCCATCTAAATAGATGTATTTGTCCCTTGGAGATTAATATATTTGTAAATTAAAAGACTAAGTCAACTGAGCTAAATTAAAACTAGTCAACTATTGGTATATATAGGGTTATCCATTTCGAGATTCCCTACTTTTCTAAAGAAAACAACAGAAACTCAAATTTAATGGGGAATGCTTATTATCATTCGAGTAAACATTATTTGACATTTACTTTTTGAAGATTGTCGGTTACAAATGGAGACTGTGGTTACGTCCCAGACAGTCCATCTACATTTGAGTTCAACTTTCGTTCGAGCATTTAGACTGGCAACTGACGAATGACATGCGAGATATTTTGCGCAACATCATCAAAATTCTAATAAAATGTTCCATATTTTAAAATTGTTAAATGGTTTTTTCCCCGAGGAAAGCTAAGTCACAAACTATGTAAAATAAAGAATTCAAATGTATTCCTTTTCCTTTATCGAAAACATTCTTTTCTCATGTAATTTTCATGTAATTCAGCCAATTGGTGATTTTTTAGTGAAATTTCGCATCCCACTAATTTTACTTCGCTCGAGATTTTAAAATATACAAAAAATAGTGAATACGCAAATAACTATATAATGTATATATTATTATACTGAGTTGTTTACAAAATGACTTATTGTTTCTGTTTTCAGCTACTTGGGTTACATTGTGAAAATGTTTGCGAAATATATATAAAGACTTGCGCGCATATTTTAAATAAATAATTAATTAATAAACATATGACTCAAGCAGCTCACGACTTCCGGTCTTTGACCAAGTATCCTCTGGGTAGCCTAAGAACATCCGTTCGAAGGTGAGCTAAAGTGAGAAGGCGAAACATCCCCTGCATAGGGTTGTGCGCTGGGTTTGGGACCCGCCACGTAAAAAGCCTAACCCAATGAAAAGCGACAAGCAGCCTCGGATGAGAAACCCCTCTTTTGATGACGACCATGGCAAACGAAATAAGGACAACGATATCAGGGCATGCACCTGGAATGTCCGGTCCCTTAATTGGGATTAGGAAGGTGCCGCTGCCCAGCTGGTTGATGTCCTCGTGAAAATAAAGGCTGACATCACCGCCGTCCAAGAAATGCGATGGACGGGACAAGGACAGAGACGAGTAGGCCCTTGTGGCATTTACTACAGTGGCCATATAAAGGAGCGCAAGTTTGGTGTGGGATTCGTGGTGGGAGAGAGACTCTGTCGCCGAGTACTATCATTCACTCCGGTGAATGAACGTCTAGCCACAATCCGCATCAAAGCGAGGTTCTTCAACATATCGCTGATCTGCGCCCACGCCCCGACGGTTGAGAAGGACTATGTGACCAAAGATGCCTTTTATGAGTGCTTGGAACGCACTTATGAGAGATGCCCCCGCCACGATGTCAAAATTGTGCTTGGCGACTTTAACGCCAGGGTGGGCAAAGAAGGTATCTTTGGCACTATGGTCGGTAAATTCAGCCTCCACGAGGAAACATCCCCAAATGGGTTGAGGCTGATCTGACTTCGCCGGGGCCCGAAATATGGTTATCTGTAGTACTAGATTCCAGCACAAAAAAATTCATCAAGCTACCTGGCTGTCTCCGGATCGAAAACTACCAACCAGATCGATCATGTTGTGATAGACGGAAGACACGTCTCCAGTGTTTTAGATGTGCGTGCGCTCCGAGGTCTAACATCGACTCGGACCACTATCTTGTTGCAGCCAAGATTCTCACCCGCCTCTGTGCAGCAAAAAACGCACGCCAACAAACACAAGGAAGGTTCGACGTCGAAAAGCTGCAATCACAACAGACAGCCGAACGATTTTCTACTCGGCTTGCACTCCTGCTCTCTGAGAGCACTCGTCAACAACTCGGTATAAGGAAACTGTGGGACGGCATTTCAAACTCCTTACGTACAGCTGCATCCGAAACCATTGGTTTTCGGAAAGTGCAAAAGAACAACTGGTACGACGAGGAGTGCCGCGCCGCAGCGGAGAGAAAACAGGCTGCCTACCTCGCAACGTTACGATCGACCACAACACGTGCGGGATGGATAGATACCGAGAATTGAAGAGGGAAGCGAGACGCATCTGCAGACAGAAAAAGAAAGAGGCCGAAAAGCGTGAGTACGAAGAGCTTGATAAGCTGGCCGACAGGGGTCGAGCATTACCATTCTACGAAAAAATGTGCCGGCTTACAGAAGGTTTCAAGACCGGAGCATACACTTGTAGAACCCCCAAAGGTGATCTAGTCACTGATGCTCAGAGCATAGTTAAATTATGGAGGGAACACTTCTCCAGCCTGCTGAATGGCACAGAATGCACAACGCCAGGAGAAGGCGAACCCGATTCCCCAATCGATGGCGATGGAGCAGACGTCCCATTGCCCGACCATGAAGAAGTTCGAATAGCAATTACCCGCCTGAAGAACAACAAAGCGGCGGGGGCCGATGGATTACCGGCCGAGCTATTCAAACACGGCGGCGAAGAACTGATAAGGAGCATGCATCAGCTTCTTTGTAAAATATGGTCGGACGAAAGCATGCCCAACGATTGGAATTTAAGTGTGCTATGCCCAATCCATAAAAAAGGAGACCCCACAATCTGCGCCAACTACCGTGGGATTAGCCTCCTCAACATCGCATATAAAGGTTCTATCGAGCGTATTGTGTGAAAGATTAAAGCCCACCGTCAACAAACTGATTGAACCTTATCAGTGTGGCTTTAGACCTGGAAAATCAACAACCGACCAGATATTCACCATGCGCCAAATCTTGAAAAGACCCGTGAAAGAATCGACACACACCATATCTTCGTCGATTTCAAAGCTGCTTTCGACAGCACGAAAAGGAACTGCCTCTATGCCGCGATGTCTGAATTTGGTATCCCCGCAAAACTAATACGGCTGTGTAAACTGACGTTGAGCAACACGAAGAGCTCCGTCAGAATCGGGAAGGACCTCTCCGAGCCGTTCGATACCAAACGAGGTTTCTCCAGACAAGGTGATTCCTATCGTGTGACTTTTTTTCAACCTGCTTCTGGAGAAAATAGTTCGAGCTGCAGAACTTAGTAGAGAAGGTACCATCTTTTATAAGAGTGTACAGCTGCTGGCGTATGCTGATGATATTGATATCATCGGCCTTAACACCCGCGCCGTTAGTTCTGCTTTCTCCAGACTAGACAAGGAAGCAAAACAAATGGGTCTGGCAGTGAACGAGGGCAAGACGAAATACCTCCTGTCATCAAACAAACAGTCGTCGCACTCGCGACTTGGCACTCACGTCACTGTTGACAGTCATAACTTTGAAGTTGTAGATAGTTTCGTCTATTTAGGAACCAGTATTAACACCACCAACAACGTCAGCCTGTAAATCCAACGCAGGATTGCTCTTGCCAACAGGTGCTACTTCGGACTGAGTAGGCAATTGAAAAGTAAAGTCCTCTCTCGACGAACAAAAGCCAAACTCTATAAGTCGCTCATAATTCCCGCCCTGCTATATGGTGCAGAGGCTTGGACGATGTCAACAACTGTTGAGTCGACGTTGCGAGTTTTCGAGAGAAAAGTTCTGCGAAAGATTTATGGTCCTTTGCGCGTTGGCTACGGCGAATATCGCATTCGATGGAACGATGAGCTGTACGGAGATATACGACGACATTGACATAGTCCAGCGAATTAAAAGACAGAGGCTACGCTGGCTAGGTCATGTTGTCCGAATGGACGAAAACACTCCAGCTCTGAAAGTATTCGACGCAGTACCCGCCGGGGGAAGCAGAGGAAGAGGAAGACCTCCACTCCGTTGGAAGGACCAAGTGGAGAAGGACCTGGCTTCGCTTGGAATATCCAATTGGCGCCGCGTAGCGAAAAGGAGAAACGACTGGCGCGCTGTCGTTAACTCGGCTATAATCGCGTAATCTACGCCAATTAAGAAGAAGAAGAATTAATATAACTTGCTAAAATTTGATAAGAAGAATCACACAATTATTAATAATCGTTTTCAATAGTTTATACTCAAAATTAAAAATATTACACTGAAAGGTTTTAAGAGCTACTGTGTACTACTAGATTTTCAAAGATATTGAAAATGTCGATATCTCTTTCAATGTTTTAAAAGACAATTTCTTAATCTGATTTCTTAACACTCCACCCTGTACTTAGTATAAAGCTATTTTAACAATGATCAATCTTCATTTATTTACAGATGAATACATGAGTAAGACGTTAACTGACAAGTTTCACAATTCAATCAAATGAAATGGATAGTCTACGGCGGAGACGGCACACTTTTAATCAAGTTCATATGAATTTTGTGGGGCATTGAACGATAATTTATTTCGATTTTATTTTCATTGAAAATTTCGGACACAACACAGAAAATGGAAGCAATAGACAATATACAGCTCTACCGATATAATCTATTTTTAATAATTGCTTTATTACGGAAATGGTCTTCGTAATTGAGTTTAAATTATTATTAATTTGTGACGTCATTTACTTAATATGGTCGTTTTTGCTAATTTCAGATTTATTTTAAATAATGTTTCTGGTTTCACAAGGTTGACTTCTTTTATGAATATTTATACCGAAAAGCATAATTAGAATGAGTCACAAAATTAATGTTCCCCCAAAAATCAATTATACATATATGTAGTATAAAAAAATGTGTTGCTTTCAAAAGCTCCCGCGCGCATAAACGAAAGAAATGTATAGTACGAGTATATGGTGATGTTAAGAACGCATCGTAACATTTTTTAGTAAAAGAGTTTGTCATTTGGTAGATACGTTTACCAAGTGGATCAATACCAATCAATGTTCTGTTTACGTGGGCTCAACATGGCGTATGAGCAATGTAAGTTTGAGCATACTCATACCACAACTTGCTTGTATTACAATCAACGCAACAACCAAAAATCGACAATATGTTACGACTGAGCGATACGAACACCGTGCGTTGATAAAAGTCTTGTGACAGTAAGTGTATGTTTAAAATAATAATCAAAGTAAAGCGATCAAATCTGGCCGACAAACAATGGTCTTCCGAACATGATGTATTCGTTTACATATCGGTTGTTTGTAACATCCAAAACTAATAGAGTTAAATATTAATAAAATTTTTAAGGTGCCGAGTCGACTTGAGTCCTTAGCATTCTTTTGAGATTGGTTATACATATATTGAAATACGTTAATATAATAAGTTTCGTAACTCCAGTACACTCGTTGCCGAAATACCATTTAATGTGTGAGTTACGTAAATATATATATTTTTTTTTGGACAAATAGTCAGGAATATTTTAGTTAAATATAAAATGTAAATGCAATTAACCTAGATAACCTTTTTATTTCCCCGACATATTCACTATAAATCTAAATCTATTTGGACCTTCACCTTTCTATCATTTATTCAAAGATTTTGGTAGTCCTGATCCACCTTTCCTTCATACAAATATATCCAATGCTGGGTATTTCATTTCTTTAGTTGATTTCATATCACTTACATCTTAATAAGAAATGTCTCTATAAGATAATATGGAAAATGTTTGCCTAGAATTAAGCTATCCCTTAGTAGGTAATTAGTGGTATAGCAACCTTTCCACGACATCATTAATGAATAATGATTGACCTGTGTTAGTCGAACTGGAGGAGTATTGAGAGTGAGTCTGTGATCTACGAGTATAATATAAGTTAAGATATTAAATATGACAGTTAATAATTCAGAGCTTCGTTTTGATTTTCGCAAGAGCAGAGAGTACAAAATGTTTGGTTCCACCCGAATCCCTTAGTCATTCCCCACTTGTTGCTTTTAAATGTAGTATTTAAAATAAATACGATTTGGGTATGTCCTGTTTGTTTCTAAGCAGTATTTTCTATTAAAAGAAGATCGCAAAGGGAGTTAAACTAAATGTCAGCTTTTCCTTTTTTTTCTGAAAATCATCATTTATGGAAAGTTTTAATCCCATAAATCAAAAGTAATATGAAGTTAAATATATGTCCACTGTAATATAGTAATTAATCCATGAAATGGGGAGCCCCAACCATTATACCCTTGCAGCATGCTGCTACACAGTATAACATGTTTGTTCATCTACCGGCTGGTTTAATCACATACAACTAATCGAGATATAGTATGTATATATAGGGTTATATTCATATCAATGATCAAGATGTCCGTATGTCCGGCCGTCCTTCCGTCCGTTCATCTATCTATGCCAGCTGCAACTTGAGCAAAAATTTAGTAATGAAACGAGTGAAAGATACGTATTCCTTTGCAAAAAATGGAGGACGACTTCGTAGATGGGCGTCGGACCACTGACAAGCTCACAAAAAGCCTTAAACGAAGACTTAAAAAATACCAAAACCAAGCACCAAATTTAAATATTGAACTGAACATAGGTATATCATTATCATTACCACGAATCTTGTGATATTAATTGCACTGAAAAGGAAAAATTCAGAAGAAATTTAGAATTGTATTACATGGTAAATAGACGTGGATTTCGCATATTTTTTCACTGTTATATAGGTTTGTAAGAAGAATGCCGCGTATCAAATTTGGCTGAAATTGGTCAGACAAATTCCGCGATATAATATACATATATATATAACCCCCTTCATTATTTTTATTATCTCGCAACAAAGTTGCTAAGGAGAGTATTATAGTTTTGTTCACATAACGGTTGTTTGTAAGTCCTAAATCTAAAAGAGTCACATATAGGGTTATATATACCAAAGTGATCAGAGTGACGAGTAGAGTTGAAATCCGGATGTCTGTCTGTCCGTCCGTCCGTGCAAGCTGTAACTTGAGTAAAAATTGAGATATCATGATGAAACTTGGTACACGTATTTCTTGGCTCCATGAGAAGGTAAAGTTCGACGATGGGCAAAATCGGCCTACTGCCACGCCCACAAAATGGCGGAAACCGAAAACCTATAAAGTGTCATAACTAAGCCATAAATAAAGATATTAAAGTGAAATTTGGGAAAAAAATTCCATTAGGGAGTGGCATATTTGGACGTAATTTTTTTGGAAAAGTGGGGTTGGCCCCGCCCCCTACTAAGTTTTTTGTACATATCTCGGAAACTGCTATAGCTATGTCATCCAAACTCTATAGAGTCGTTTCCTTCAGGCATTTCCATATACAGTTCAAAAATGAAAGAAATCGGATAATAACCACGTCCACCTCCCATACAAAGGTTATGTTGAAAATCACTAAAAGTGCGTTAACCGACTAACAAAAAACGTCAGAAACACTAAATTTTACGGAAGAAATGGCAGAAGGAAGCTGCACCCAGGCTTTTTTTAAAAATTGAAAATGGGTGTGGCGTCGCCCACTTATGGACTAAAAACCATATCTCAGAAACTACTCAACCGATTTCATTGAAATTCGGTATATAATATTTTCTTAACACCTTGATGATATGTACGAAATGTGGGTGAAATCGGTTTACAACCACGCCTTCTTCCAATATAACGCTATTTTGAATTCCATCTGATGCCTTCTCTGTATAATATGTATATACATTAGGAAATGAAAATACAATTCAATACTCGAAGTACACAAATTGATCTAATCTAATTTAAAAAAAATATTTAAATGACGGATAATGAAATCTCGATTATCACTTTATCATGCCTTTAGCCCTTCCCTACTTGTTGTTTTTTAGGTTTGGAACTTTGGAACACACCTTGTATAATAAACTTTTACACAGTTTAGTCAAACTTTTCAATTTAAATCTCGTTAAACAGTATCGAAACTAGTCGGCCCTGCACTTCTGATGTGTAACCCCACACTTATTAAAGAACTTTTTTCCTTAAGTCACGTGAATTCAAACAAAATATATTGCATTGCTAAAATAAGTAAGTTTCTGCCGAAGTTCTTGTCTTGAAGTACTTGTTTCTTGAATAGTTGAATGATTTTCATGATGGTAAAGTAAAATTAAAGATGATATTTATCTTATATATTATATATATTTCTTGGGTGAGTGTGTATGTCACTAAGCTCCTCTTAAACGACCGGACCGATTCTGATGAAATTTTTTGTGTGTGTTCGAATTACGTTATAAATAACTTATGTTACCATATCACAATGTAAGTTATAGAGAAACTTGCTCAAAAAATACTTCAAAAATTCATTATTATATCACCGCTCTTTATAATAGTAAAAATAGCACACACTTGCTGTTTAGCACAAAATTGATTTCCCTTTACTAAAGTTAAACTTTACGTCTCTAATATGATGTGAAAGGTGCCACGAAGAAATATTATTACTTTCCTTTAATATCTATATATGTAGTATATTTCGGTTATGCTACCTACCTACTACTTTCATCCTTTTGCTGATAAGCAGAAATAGAAACGACCACAACCGGACGATTTTGACATTGAATTACTGCATTCACTGCGTGACAAAGCCAATAAACGTTGAAAACGATCTGTTTGCTGAATACGAAAGCTTAGGTACATGACGCACGTTTATATATACGATTATGTGCACGTTCCGATGAATGCTTAAAAATAATATTATTTTAATTGAATGAGAATTAGAAGACAGTTGAATAATGTGATAATTTAACAAGAAACTAGTAAGGAGATATTTTCTCACCACGAGACCATATATACCATATGCATGAGTCAAGTAAATCAGGGAATACTTTTGAGCTCACATTCATATGTATATGTGGGTGGAGACGACAAGAACCACCACAACTCAGTTCTTTATCTTTACATCGTGCTCAACAATTCTCTAAAGATAATAAAACAAATACCTCATTATATTACATGTGGGAAAAATCGAGAATGCTTAGAAACATCTGACTTTGGGACTTATTTCATATTATTTATTTCTCGAAAATTTTTAAATAAAATTTAACAGCTGTCGAATATTAGTTCGAAAATATGTTGTGAATTATATATGAATCAGAAGCTTTTTACATTTTCGCTTGGTTAGGTTATGTTACGTTGAAAGGTCGACCCTAAGAAAGATCTTATTTAGACAGTTTAGAGCGCCTGTCTGTTATGATACCTCTAAACTCTTATATACTGGATCATAAGATCTTTACAGATGACCAAAGCTCTTTGAACTTGCCACAAATTTGTTGAGACGGCTAATATAAATTTGCCGAAAGTAAGAATATAGAGATGTTTCAGCCCCAGTCTTGCAAAAGTTGGACAATGGAAGAGAAAGAACTTGGTTGTTTTCACCTTACCCTCCTTTATATTCGCCAGATACTATAAAAACATCGTCAAAAATGAGGTACAGAAAATTTTGGTAAGGCTAAAGCTTGACTTTGGTAAATATTTAACGCATTTAAATAAATATCTGTACCTGTATAGTAAAAGCAACAACTGGTTTTTGTCGGGGACATAACGACCTACAAAAAAATCTAAGGTCCAAGAGGCCCAGGTCCAATTTTAAGTTGTCAAAGATAATTTTTGGAACTTTTTAATCTATTTCAAAAGACTTTGCTATTTTTATTCAATAAATTCATAGAAATTATGTTTTTCATCTAGCCGTATTCAAAACAAATTTAGCACTATTAAGGATACGTCCTATATGAACATAGTTAGAAGTATTATTTTTATTGTGTTGTATGAAATATACTTAACTTTTAGTTTTTAATGTTTTTTTTTCCAAAAGCAAACACAAAGAACATTTTACTCAAAAGCTCCCAAAATTTCTTATTGAAATCATCAAATACGTATGTATGTACGTAATGTGCAGTAGTGATAATCCGTAAAAAAATTAATCAAAAAAATCTCACATTAATTCTTATTTGAGGGACAGCAGTAAACCGAACCGGGAATATAGTAGGAGCCTATCAAAATGTAACATATGCACATAGCTACATACATATCGATCAATCAGAAAGGCACTGAAATATAATACACAAACTGTCTTCTAAGCTGGAATGAAAAAGTGTTTCTGCATTAACAATTTACGGTAGAGTTCATAAAAGGTGACAAACATTACCTTACCTTTAAAAGCAAATTTAATTTAATTTATTAGTACTCGTATGTTTGAAAATGGTTTTTTTATTGGTTTTCGCTTCACATATTGCGTTCAATTATTTTCATTGTCGTTTCTTTAATTTCGCTTAATTCTGTTTGTTTGCTTGTTCAAGTGCTGTCGATAAAGCATATATTTTCGGCAAAACATTTGTTACAACTTTGACGCGTCTAATTTTAATGTTCTTATGTTTTTATTGGAAGCAATAACAAGTCAGTCAAAGGTATAAGATATTTCTTATATTTACGTATGTGTACTGCTATAAATTATGCTACAAGTTATAAAAATTATATGTACTTAACTCCGATTTATATGTACTGCAGAGGCAAACGTGCAATCAATTAAATTAAATTTTCTATTATGAATGGAATGACCTACATTTGTTAAAAAGTTTTGGACTCGAAGCAAAATGTAGAAATTATACTTAATGAGTATGATAGGTAAATTAATAATATATTAGATATTATATGTTGAGTGTTGAAACTTTACACCTTTAAGGCTATAAAATATGTAATGCATACACTCTAATTTACCATAGTACTTTCTAATTAGTTTTTGATTTTTTGAACTGTAGTGAAACGTATGTGTAGTATTTCGGTTGCTACCAAATAATCTTACAAAGGCTGAGAATATTAGGCTGTTGTGGTTGCTTCAGACTCTAGAAGCTTAATTTAAATTAATTAATTTAATTTTTAGAGGAACCTAGTTGATCTATAATATCTTTGTGAGAAAAATCGGCCAAGTACACAAAGGATTATTAAGATACAAAAATATATAAAGCAAAATAGAATAAATAGATGCTTTCACAAAAGTGAATTAGGTGCCAAAAGAAAACTTATATTTGTTTGTGGACCTAAAATATCAAAGGTACTTAACTTATATTGAAAGTTCGGTAGTAAAACAAATACTGTTGCTGTTAAAGTTTGGAAGATTCACATTAAGGTCTAAATGTTTTCTGTTGTCCCAGATATCAATATTTGTTTAAATCTCAATGTGAGAGTGGAAGATAAATTTATTCACTGAAAACTTTAAGACGATTTGTTATCTAGAAAACCTACTTTGACTTTTATTGTTTCCTGTACTAAGGTTATATTTTTTTATCCATTACCTTGAGCTCCCCTTCATTTCTACCCGAATTTTTTTGTTAAGTGTTCGAAGTGTATATTAAATAAAAGTTGTTCATGCTGTACTGTAATGTTTTTAATTAACATATTTTATGAATTAATTGATTGTCTCAAGTTCAAGTTTTAAGTGCGTAGACTTATTCAACTGCTTTATAATATATCTCTTAACGGCAACTATTTCTTAATTGGCAGCCTAGATTACTTCCATTAATTATGACACCGTTTTTAGACGTATTTATGTCAAACATCTGGAAACGTGTATGCCTATATCATAAATTTTATATTCCAGTTAATACCATTTACCACATTTAAATTGTACATAAATAAGTATATACAGGATGTATTTAATCCATTTTTTATGCCGCTTAAATGTGGCGTGAACAATGTGCGCACCGCGGCAGGCTCAAATAAACTCCAGGCAAGAGGCGCAAATTTTCGACGACGTTGTGCAGCAATTGGATTCTTTTATCAGTGTGCGCAATCGTCTTTATACTTTGGATTGCTCAAAGATCCTGAGATTCACGTAAATTTAATTAAACTGCGATCGAGACGATTCCGGATTACCTTTGGATCAGACATCCATGCGTTATATTCGATTGGATGCAGAAGCGAATAGGAATTTCCTATTATTCAACATTCCTAGTATAATATTATGTATCACTTTGCTGAAAGTTTTATGACCTATTATTTTTAAAACCAGAAAGTTCTCACTAAACTAAATTATATTATTCCTCCAGATTTTCCTAAAAACCATAACAAAAATATACTTTACTTTGATCTCTAATCTGCAAATGACGCAATAGTACATTTTTAATTTAATAGTAGTAGCACCGATATTAATTAAAAATTCCAATGTCACTCAACTGTATTATACACTTTGTTCAATTGCTATAAAGACATTTAGGGTTTTCACAAGTCTCATAAAGTTATAAGTTATAACGATTCGAAAACATAGCATTGAGAATTGTAAATGTGTAAACTCATTTTTGTATGAAATCCAAAAACGATTTTTTTAAACAAGTGTAAAAATTTATAATTTTACGATTTTACGATGTACGAATACGACTGGTACGTAAGTATTCAATTATATTTCTATGAAATACTGAAAAGAAATATGTTTCCATTCCAAAAACGAATTTTGCTATTTTAAAACTCTATGATAATTCTAACAATAACTAATTTACTCCCACCAATATTTGACTCTGGCTCCATTAAACCCCTCTCATAATATCTTGTTGGTAAAATTTAATGTCTCTGGCAATACGCCGTTATCAATTTACCGCGCTTTAAGTAGTTTTTTAACAGTTATAAAAGTGGGCGGGCTTATCATCCCATTTTATCTATTTTTACACCTTCGATAGGAGTTCGTATAATACTTGTGCTAGGTGAATTTGGTTGTTGTAGAGATATAAACATTAAACTTTTAAAGGGCTGGGCCACGCCCACTTTTTCAAACTTTTTGCCCAAAGCCCTTTGCTACTTCGATACCCTATGCAAAATTACAGTTTTATAGCTTGTTTTAGTGTTTAGTTACGGCACTTTATAAGTTTTCGGTTAATTGCATTTTGTAAGCGTGGTAGCGATCTGTTTACGACCATCTACAAACTCGTAATTTCTTTCAGCAGTGGAATGCGTATACCAAGTTTCATCAAGATATCTCAACTTTTACTTAAGTTACAGCTTGCACGGACGAAAGGACGGGTCCTGTATGTATCTCGCTTAGTTTTACATGATACGTGAAACTGTTAGATTAATATAACTGCTATACTCTGAGCAAAATATTCCAAGAATATAGTAATAGTTATTCTTTCAATTACCTTGTATTAGCAAATACGCTTGCAGAATATGCAGAAAGGTACACAACACTTTTCATCCATATAATGACATTAATATCTCTGATTTTATAAGCCTCATGAGTACCATAATATCCGAAACTACTGTGAGAAATACGATAACAGAACACAGCACAAAATACAATTCTTCTTTCAACAAATATTTTTTTACTAAAGACTATATTCAGGCACAATGTATAGCATTTGAAGCCCACAGACGCAAGCAAGTGTTGTTAAAGCATTCAACCACATTGGAGAAGGGTCAGTATTAAAGAAATTTTATTTACAAAGTAGTCACATTGCTACATATGAGGGTCATAATTATAGGCTCAACATGTCAGCAAGGTAATTTTATGCAAACACACTTCAGTATACCAAACTTCAAATACATAGAAAGTGATATTCGTAGTTGCCAGAATGTTCGAGTGGCGAAGTTTTGCTAACGGTCTACTTTATAAGGGCTGTCGGATTGTGCAGCAGCCACAGTTCTAGCTAAGAGTACTGCCGTGTAAAGAACACTTCAAGTATAAATAAGAAGTTGTAAACTATGGTAATGAGTAGTAAAGCAATGAGGTGTTGCAATAAGAAATGAAGATAATTGTATAGCCATTATATAGGGACTTTTATTTAAAAATCCAGTGGTCTCATTCGAAAGTTAGTTAGAAGGTAGACGATTTATCAACAACATATAGCATGCGAGTGAGTGGTACATACTACACTATCGAGTAGATAACTCTTCGATAAAAGTTTTGTGACCGTATGTAAAAATGTGCTACAAGGTCAAATATAATATTTGGAGTAAATGCCTTGTGTGTAGACAAAAATTTAAATTTTTCACATATATCGATTTATACACAATAATGCATGGACCAATTTAGTGGAATGCAGTTAGCAATGGAATAACCGTTTATGCTTTAGTGTAGTCAGTATTGTGTAGTCAGTATTGTTACCTAAATAAGAATAATACAATTGTTATATTTATGAATATATACACTATACAAGGTGTTTTCCAAAGTAAACAGGACTTTTTGAATCTAGCGCCCCCTGGTGGCGCCATCTATATCTCGACTGGTGCGTTAGAATCTTCTATCCTTATCCATAGTTCGTCGGGAATTTCATCACATCTCATTGATTGGAAGTGAAGTTATTGCGTTTTAAGTGTCGGTATGTTTGTGTTATCGGTGCGAAAATGAGCTTCGAACAAAGGGCCAACAATAAAGTTTGTTTTAAAATTGGCTAAACTTTTACCGAAACGATTCAATTGATGAAACAAGATTAAAGTGATGATTGCCTATCACGTAGCAGAGTGCACGAGTAGTTTCAACGTTTTCAAAGTGGTCGTGAGACATAAATGACGATCAACATGTGGGAAATTCCATCGAAACTGTGCGTGAATTCCTCAAACATCAGCCGAAATCATCATTGAAATTCATGGAAATCGAATTGAACATCTCCAAAACATCGATTTATTGCATTTTGACCGAATATTTGGGCTTACGATCGGTGTGTGTACGGTTTGTTCCGCACAAATTGACTGACGACCAAAAATTGCTCTCATCGATCGACGCTCTTGACCGATTATTTGACCAAAAATCACATTTTAACCATTAACCACTCCCCGTCTTCATCTGGTATGGCACCGTGCGACTTCTTCCTTTTCGAAAAAATGCGTTATGCAGAAGTAGGGACCATTCAAAAGACTTGCACCGGCATACTGGCGGTCATACCAGACAACGAGCTAAAACACTCGTTCGACATGCTGTTGAACCGTGCAAAAGGCTGTATTGAAGCAAAAGGAGACTATTTTGAATAAATTAAATTGATTTTGCCGAAAAAACCATTTGTTCTGTTTTTTTTTAAGTCCTGTTTACTTTGGAAGGCACCTTGTATATAAACTATATTTAATATAGGCTGTATGCAATACGACAGGGATGCCGATTAAAAAGATTATTTGAAGTGATGTTCTCTAAACTGACTATATCTGGTATCTACAGATTTATAATAATAGACAGTTCACTGGCTCCATGAATAATTTTTTTGAATTAATTTTTTTATTTAATATATAAACAATTTAATATGTATAGAATTTATACTCCTTGTTCTGTCTACGCCTATTATAATAATCAGTTGTGTTAAAGTGAGTATTGTGGGTATGTAAAATATTTACGTTGTGTAAAAACATCTGCAGGTATCAAATATTTAGTGTGGGCTTAACGAGATATTTATAAAAGTATAATATATAGAAAATTTATTTAGAGAATCTAGTTAATTGACAAGCTCTCAGTACCAACATACATCATTCACGACCACGAGTACTGGTAACTATAATCTTACGGCTTACAATACCAATGAAATAAGAGAAAACATCCTCCATATTGTATTTGTACCATTAATCAACCATTCTTTTGATTAGCAACGTTAAATCTCAACATTTTTGACGCATTTAATTTAACACTCAAATTCAAAATGTTCGTAGATGATTGATAGATGAACAAGCGTTTCTTTGGTGAGCTAAATTAAATTATTGCATGCAACAATGGCTATGAAACCACACCTGCCTCACTTACGATTCAATATTGCAGTCTAAAACTTCTCTACGCGACGTCAACCATACTAAAATTGTTATTTTATTTGACAAGCATATTAATCGAATTCGCCATGTAAACCAATACCATTTGTAGAGTCAGCTACTTAAATGACCACAACAAATCACTGTGAAATATTATTAGCATAAATTTAGTTTGAAACTTATGCCACATTTTCCCATGTAAAGTATAAGGGCAGCCAAAAGCTATACAATGCATTCTGACGCAAACTGAGTATATAGGCCATGGCGTACACATGACAAATCGCAAGCAGGCATACACTAAGATAAATATTCAACGATGTGGACTTATGAAGTAACAGTAAATTATATAGATGAATATGCTTAAAAATATCCATTTCTGAATGAGGTAAGAGGGGGGAAAGTCGTTTATTTAAAAAAAGGAAGGAAGAGTTAAGTTCGAGCGTAACAATGAAGTTTTTTCAGGTACATAAGCCTTCTTATTTACATGCGGTCTGGGCAAGTTTCCACTCGATATTATTTATTCTAAGCACAAAAATGCATCGTTATAAGAAAAATACGCTCTCTCCAATATAAGCGGTATAAAGTCACTTGAAAATTCGATAATTTTTATATTAGTTATATTGTGGCTAAAGGAAGTGTTGACCCGTTTCAACCTATTTGTACCACACCACATTCAGAATATATATAGCAATTAAAAAGTCAACCATGGGCTCCAGTGTTCACATATTCAGTACCTAGGGTCCTGAACAGTTCTGTTTGATTTGGAAATAGTCATAAGGTGGCGCACCTCAAAAGCAATATTCATGCAAAATTTTGTCCTGATATATTGATTGCTTCATGACTTATATACATATAGGAAAGAGGAAGTTTCAAATGGAGTTAAAAATTTTGTTATATCTAGGTGAAGAACGCGTGGCTATAGTCCGATTTCGCCTACCTTCATACTTTAACATAAGAATGCCAAAGGAATGTCGTGTACGAAATTTGGATAAAGTCGGTTTTTCAGGTTTGCGGATATGCGATTTCATCTAACGGTGGCTCTTTTTCAAGCCCTCTCTTACCATATCGGAGGTAAAACTTAATGTTCGTGGCATATTTAGTAATTGATTTATCTCAATTTTAGTAGTTTTTCCTCGGATTTCGTCAATTTAAACAGTGTTGAGAAGGGTAGTAAAGGACTTTGTCGTAAAGGAATTTGGTTATTGCTGTTTAAATGTGGTAGGAGATATGTATACTAAATTAAATAGAGGGCGGATCCAAGCCCAATTTTTCAAAAAAATTGTTTCATCATTGATAGATATTTACATCTAAAATAGTATGTATATATTAATTGAATGCTTAATATTGGTGCTTTTCAAGTTTTTGATTAATGGTGTTTTGTGGGCTTGGCAGTGGTCCAATTACGCCTATGTATCTGCGAACTTCCCTTTACTTTTTTGCAAAGAAATATGTGTACCAAGTTTTACTAAGATACTGCAACTTGCAATGACGAACAGACTGACAGACAGTAACCAGGATTTCAACTCGTATCGTCTCCTGATTATTTATATATTTATAGCACTATATCTACCTCTATTAGTTTTGTTAGTTTTTTTTTGATATACTTGCATACAACCGTTAGGTGAACAAAACTATTTTACTCTGTAGCAACATGTTACAAAAGTATAAAAACGAAAATTATTATATGTAGTATATGGAAGTATTTTTTATATTTTTTCCAATAGTACATTTTATTTGTATGACACATGCTCAGGCAATGTTCGCAGGTATTCCTTACTTAGAATCACCAATCATATGAAGTCAAGTCACCCGGATGTTATATGTTTATTTGGTGGCTGCGTCCACTTTTCGCCCTGTTGTATTTATTGCAGGTACAGTGTTATGACTAAATCATTGAGTCAGGATTTTACCTAAAAGTGGGTGGTGCCACGCCCTTCGTCCAATTTGAATCTTGACTCCCATAAAGCTCTCTCATACCAACGAGGACGTACGATTTAATGTATCTGGCGTATTTATTTATTGACTTATCGCACTTTTAGTTGTTTTTGACAGTACCGTTATTATTACTAGAGAAATAGCGAATCTCTGAATGCCACTCAACTATGATACTACGTTATAATTTAAAAATTGCGTAAAGTTTTCCCCGTATTATGTATAACCGTACATTCAGCGCACGTCCTCAAAGTATATAAAAAATTGTTTTCCCCGTTTCACTTTATTCAGTTTATCGCTGTTAGAGGCACTTATTGGAAATATCAGTGAAAAGCGCACATCATTTCGATGTGGAAAATAAAATGCCACAAGTTTTTAAATACTAACACATACGCAGAAAATTATGTGAACATTTTCAATGACATTGAATTGTAGCGACATGTTCGTTACCAATAGTTTCACCACTGTCATTGTTAACCAAAGGAACAGGGTGTAGTAAGAAATAAAACAAGTTGTTGTGTATGAAAGGCAATAGCAACATCCGAGTTTTCACATTAAAAAATAAATAAAAAAGATTTTAAAAATCGTTGCTGTTTATATATTTTAAAAAGTCGTAAAGGATACTCTATTTGAAGTAAATTTAATATAAATTACTATTGAATTTTATGTTTTACTCTTTTAAAGATTCTTAAATGCGCGTCAAGTTAAGTAATCCGTTGTGCGAAACTTAAATGTTCATTTCAATATCCGTATGTTTCAACAACATCGCTACAATCCAAGCTCACTTTTAGATCTGTCACAAAAATTTTGTATGCTTCGAGTTAGAGAGTTAGTTTCTATTAAAATCAACCAAATTAATTCAGATATGAGATAACCAGCTACCATCAAGGCAATCCAAGGACTAGATTGACTGAAATATGATTTTGACGTTAAACTGTTGTATCCAGTATTATTTGTGTATTACAAATTTACCGATATACATGATATAGCCAATCAAAAGTTTTAAGCTATTATATTAAGTAAATGAGTCTAGATGTAGTATTGAACTAATTTTATCTATTCTTGGCATTACGACATAAACTAACAAAAATATGATTTACGAGTACTACAAAAATTAAAATATTTTAGTAGGCGTGGTTGTAGTTTTCAACGGAACAAGTATCATAATTATTGACTTAATTATGTTTTTTTTTATTTTTTGATAAAATGTTGTTTGTAGACGCGGCAATAAGTGTGAAACAAACGCCATCTGAGTGCGGATTATTAAATGCTACAAATTTTTAAGTGCTGAGACATACGAAAATGTTAGAAAATTTGAAGCGACATTGGGCTGGAATGAATAATTTAATATTAAAGCTAGTCAACACGAGATACGAGACAAGAGAAATAGTAATATTGTATGTATCCTGTGGAACCAAAATCGACATTTTTCTGATTGTTTGCATCAATTAAAAATAATAAACGACTTTGACATATGGTTATATATATATTAGGGTGTCCCTTATATGGGAAAACATTTTTTTTAGATATCGAAATGCATACCGCCTATTTCTTTTTAATCTACCCAGCTTACTTAAATACAAAATTTCATCTTCCTACGTCAACGTTAACCCGTGCCGACAGAACTCTGAAAATCTTGAAAATTGCTGCTTTTAACCCGTTCCGCTATACATCTTAATCCCATGTAGAAAAGGGTCTCAGGAGAAAAATTTTATAAATTTTTAATCGACAAAACAAACTTGTGCTCTTAACAGACACAAAGTCGCTTAAGGATTTTCCTACAACAATAAATAAGGCAGTATTATTAACAATTTATTGATAACAGTATAAATAGTTCTGTTTGATAAACATACAATAAATTCACAATATACAATAAATAGTATTTATTTTAATCCTACTTACTATACAAATAATCAGACATATCTTCTTTAGATGAAATATATCTCTTTCCAGAATCATACAAACTCTCTCTTTGAAAATTCACTACAATGTTCGTTTTGGTTTGTTCGTTAATTCATCATCAAAGAGTGACAAAATGGCAATTTCTTCTGATAAGTACCAAAGATGTTGACTAAACCTGCTCAGGGTACTGGAGATCAATTCGTCAACAGCTTCATATTCCTTAAGCCTCTATCAAAAGCACAAATATTGATTTGGTGTCTTCACCGCCAGGCTACATCCAAGCCATGGTTTTACATATAAAACCGTAATGAATAAACAGATGTCTTGAAGTGCTCGCTTATCCTAGGCACTAATTTTGAACTAAGGTTGCAACAAACATATCTTTAAAGAGTAAATAGCTCTAGGGTACACTTTGCTTGATTTTAATTTCGTTTTCACTCTCTCCCTCTAAGAAAATAATAGGGAGTTCGATCAGTTCCCGATAATGGTCACGTCTAATGGTTTTTTGCAGTTCTTGATTAAAAAATTTCTCAACAAATCTTCTATTATTGCATTACAAAAGTGTCTTGTGACGATATTGATATCAGTTTCAATGGCAACGGGATTAATAGTTTTCCAGTTGTCTCTAAACTTTTTGAAAGTGGATTATCAGGGCTACTTGTGATATTGCGTAAAGCGACTAATGTCTATAGCTAAAACTAAAAAACATTAAATTCAAATTAAATGAGTTATTAAAATATTATATTCAAATAATAAAGTTTTCTTTTTATTATGTAAAAATACTTACCCCAATAATATTAAACATACTCACTTAAATATATTGCTATAAGCTATAAACAAAATGAATTATACTCACCTCTTTTTTATATATACGTACATACTTACATTCCAACAATTTTATGCAGTTAGCTTAAATTTTAGGATTAGTCAAAAATGAACTGTAATAAAGAATTTTATTGTATTAAAACCGCACGCGTTTCTTTGTTTGCTAATTTTTCGTCGCAATTTCGGCAAAGTTAATTATTCTCGGTACAGGCAATTGGTTGATTTCTAATTTCATACAATCAAAAATATTGAAGAAGTTAAATCTCGCATCTCAAAACAATTTCAAATCTCAAAATCGCTTGACAATTTTCATGTGACTTGGTGGTTTTTGTTTCGAAAACACATTTTAAAACCAGTTCGTAAACGTGATGGCGGCAAGCAAAGAGTAGTAAATCCGTCTAGTTTTTGTTCTAGAAGTACACAAGCTCCTTTAAATCGCCCTGTATTAGACGCACCTGTGTCACAGCACATTATTTGTACTTTGTCATCGAGGTTCCAGTCATAAAGTGCATTCAACACAGCTTTAACTTGATCCTGGCGAGAAGTTCTACCTTTTTTCCAAATGAAATTAGAATTGGTAGCCCTTCTTCTTTAGAACTTCTCACGTTAAGTCCAGGTAATAATTTCCCATCCCAGTGAACGGCCACTATTTAAAGCACATTATTCTGAAAATGGGATTTTAGATTCCGCTCTATCTCAAATACGTTAAATAGACGATTTCATCACAGCTAAGGTCTAATGCTTCTGATATATGTATATAATATACAAATATATATAATATAGGCAGAATCCTTTATGCTTAATTGACATCTATCTAAAGCTGCAACTAAAATTGGCGTGATAAAGTTTTTCCTTCCTCGTTTTGAAGTAGTTTCTGAACTTACCATTTGAGAGGTGAATGCCAAGGGTTTCTCAAGGCTTTAATCAGAGCTGGCAAGTTGATCGTGATGCCCTTGCATTTGAGTAGTAAATATTTTGTAATTTTTTAGAATTTGTTTCCAAATAATAAAACACATTTTTTAATGCTTGTTTTACAATAATTAATTATAATATTGAGAACAAATGACGAAAGTCGTGAATACCCACAGCTCCTGCTGCGCAACATGTATGAACATGATTCGATGCAAGTCGGCACGGGTTATCGTACTCTAAACAAGGTAAAAATTTATTTCCGAGTGGTTTAAAGGCAAATGAACAAAATTAAGACCTATGCGATAAAAATTTAAAACTTCGAAAAATAAGGGACGCCCTAATATATATGTATGTATAAATAAAGTATCAAAATGTTGAGACGAGTTGAAATCCGAATAACCGTTCGTCAGTCTGTCTGTGGGATTGATAACTTGAGCTAAAATTCTTAATTTCTCAGGCCCGTAACAAAATAAAAAAGATGCCATTTAGTTGCGGTTATTTATGAGGGATTACCAAGCAAAGGAATTTTTCCGCGCCCTTCTATCATCAAAACCATATACACAATATCCCAAGCAATGCTGGAGCAATCACTTCAGAATACAACCAATTAATAACCTGGCTTAGCTTTATACATAGAACCAGTGGCAATAGATGTTTCTATTTTATAAACATTTTATAATTTCGCATTGTGATTCCGTGGTCACAAAAGCCGCAAACTTTGTGCATTTAGTCCAAATTCGAAGTAAATTCCCAAAGAGAGCGTACCTACTAGCATTTACATTTATAATAATTTCCGATCGTTTTTCTTAAAACTTACTTAGCATCGGTTGCGCCAAAGTTATAAACTCTTCAGAAATACAAACCATTTATACTGATGGACAGACGGATATAGCTAATCGATTGAGCTCCGCATAGTCTAAGATCCCACCATAGCACGACCATCACCCATCGTATTACGGGATGAAATTAATTGTTATATAAAATTTGTTAAATTAAAATATTAATTTCGAGGAGGTTGCCTGGAAATTGTGATGCTAAGTGTAATTAATTAATAATTAAAAAAAAGATTTTTTTTTAACATTACACCCACTCTCTTACGCAATAAGCAGTAGACTAATCGAAAGCATATAGCTTGTAGAATATGCAAACACTGGGTTGCCTTCTTTTTCCCGGTGCAATTATTGGGTTGTCAGGTACATACAGGTAACTTAAAAATAGTGATTTGCACCTATCGACTTACGCGATAAACCTTATACCAAAATAAAGATAATTTTATTGCGAGTATAATGATATAAGGTTGCCTGCGAAAAATTGGTGCTGAATCCCGGTTGCCGAGTTTTAAAAAACGAAATATTCGTGCGGCTGAATACGTGCGAAAGATACGTCCGAGGAACGTATTCAGTGCCATTTGTTGTAAGTACAATAACATAGTGATTGAAAATATTTTTAATTAATTCACATTATTCAAAATCTGATTCATCCGAAGAAAAACTGGCATCTTCAAGTTCTGAACATTCGTCGTCACTATTTTCTTTTTCTGTCATTTCAGCAATATCTTGTACTGTTGGAGGCGTTTGGACCCCAATGAATCCTGTTGGTTTTAGATAATCATCAACAAACCAAAAGCAGGTTTCAGGCTGTAGTTTAACACATTCAGGATCCGTTGCATGAAGCCACATAGAATTCACAAAAATTGTTCTTAAAGTTTTTTGTTTAAGTGATATCCAGCACGGTGGTATAGTATTTGATTCAACACTTTTAATTTTTTTTAACAATCTTTCGTTGTCTTCTTTTGAAGAATAACTTTTCACAAAATTTCGATATCTCGCTTCATTCACCCTATTGCAGTTTTTTATACCATACATATTAGTTGTGAACTCTTGAGCTGTGTCCATTTTTTCGTTGATAAAACCACCGGCTTCATCTGTCAATGATGAAAGAACTGTCTGATACTTTTCGTTTTTGCAAAACAATTTATATAGTTTCACTTTTCCTTTATTGTAGAATGCAGCCGTATAATCACATCCTGTAAATGTATGGAAAGCTGGAATACTTAGGCATAACTTGTATACGTATCCCAACTTCAACGCTAATTCAGTGCAATTAATGCACTCCAAATGTTTATAATTTTTATTTTTTGTCGCTGAATTGGCTAGGCAAATTTCAGAATGCTGAATTTTGTGAATATTTCCCAGCAAAATAACCAGAACATCGGTATCAGAGGCATTAATCAAAAATTTTCGACTCAGGTGGCGCTTTATATGCATGAAAAATCATCCTCGTATCCGCTTCTTCATGATGACACACATAATCAACTTCTTCACTTTTTTTATGGAATTTTGTTGGACTTCGTAAGAGAAACACTGATGGTCCACAGTTAAAAAAATCTTTTTATTTCCGATGATCGTTACCAAATTTTGGTTTTCCCAATACTCAGCCAAAAAATGTACCAAGACTGTTTTTTTTTCGACGAAGGAGCGACACACAACTGCAATGCTGCGTCCTTTTCTATGACACTGAATACGTTCCTCGGACGTATCTTTCGCACGTATTCAGCCGCACGAATATTTCGTTTTTTAAAACTCGGCAACCGGGACTCAGCACCAATTTTTCGCAGGCAACCTTATATCATTATACTCGCAATAAAATTATCTTTATTTTGGTATAAGGTTTATCGCGTAAGTCGATAGTGCAAATCACTATTTTTAAGTTACCTGTATGTACCTGGCAACCCAATAATTGCACCGGGAAAAAGAAGGCAACCCAGTGTTTGCATATTCTACAAGCTATATGCTTTCGATTAGTCTACTGCTTATTGCGTAAGAGAGTGGGTGTAATGTTAAAAAAAAAAATCTTTTTTTTAATTATTAATTAATTACACTTAGCATCACAATTTCAGGCAACCTCCTCGAAATTAATATTTTAATTTAACAAATTTTATATAAAATTATTTTCATCCCGTAATACGATGGGTGATGGTCGTACTATGGTGGGATCTCCTACTACGTAGGGTCTTTGACGATTCCTTCTAAGTGTTACAAGCTTAGTGGCAAACTTAATATACCCTGTATAATTAACCCTTGGAAACTTAAAATATGTAAATGCTTTATTACATGAGAATACTCGTAAAAGTATCATTTTTTAGTTTACATACAGAAAACTAATATAATATTAACAATACAAAGTAATGTTAAGGCCTACCACTCTTTTGACATAATTTTTCTCATCTCAATATATGTATATAAGTGTTTTAAGAATACAGATATTTTTGACGGGAGGATGGAGTCCTGTGTATAAGTTCACGTAAGTGAGTAAAGTTGTCTGATCGCCATTCACTTGGGAGTGGCCAGAAACGATTCTTTTACAAATAGCTCAAGCAGCTCATGACTTGCGGTCTTTGACCAAGTATCCTCTGGGGAGCCTAAGAACATCTGTTTGAAGGCGAGCTAAAGTGAGAAGGCGAAACATCCCCTAAATAGGATCACGCGTTGGGTTTGGGAAGCGCCACTTAAAAAACGCAACCAATGAAAAAAAAAACAACAAGCCTCGGATGAGTGACCCCCGCTTTTGATGACGACCATGACAAACGAATTAAGGACTATGATTTGAGGACATGCACCTGGAATGTCCGTTCCCTTAATTGGGAAGGTGCCACTGTCCAGCTGGTTGATGTCCTCGTTAGAGTGAAGGCTGACATCACCGCCGTCCAAAAAATGCGATGAACGGGATAAGGACTGAAACGAGTAGGTCATTGTGGCATTGACTACAGTGGCCATATAAAGGACTGCAAATTCGGTGTGGGATTCGTGGTGGGAGAGAGACTCCGTCGCCGAGTACTATCATTTAATCCGGTGAATGACCGTCTAGCCGCAATCCGCATCAAAGCGAGGTTCTTCAACATATCGCTTATTTGAGCCCACGCCCAGACGGAAGAGAAGGACGATGTGACCAAAGATGCCTTCTATGAGCGCTTGGAGCGCACCTATGAGAGCTGCCCAGCCACGATGTCAAAATCGTGCTTGGCGACTTTAACGCCAGAGTGGGCAAAGAAGGTACTATATTTGGCTCTACGGTCGGTAAATTCAGCCTCCACGACGAAATATCCCCAAAAGGGTTGAGGCTGTTTGACTACGCCGGGGCCTGAAATATGGTTATCTGTGGTACTAGATTCCAGCACAAGAAGATGCATCAAGCTACCTGGCAGTCTCCGGATTGAAAAGCTACCAACCAGATCGATCATGTTGTGATAGACGGAAGACACGTCTCCAGTGTTTTAGATGTGCGTGCGCTCCGAGGTCTTAACATCGACTCGGACCAGTACATTGTTGAAGCCAAGTTTCGCACCCGCCTCTGTGCAGCAATAAACGCACGTCAACAAACACAAGAAAGTTCGACGTCGAGGAGCTGCAATCACAACAGACAGCCGAACGATTTGCTACTCGGCTTGCATTCCTGCTCTCTGAGAGCACTCGTCAACAACTCAGTATAAGGGAACTGTGGGACGGCATTTCAAACTCCTTACGTACAGCTGCAACCGAGACCATTGGTTTTCGGAAATTGCAAAAGAACAGCTGGTATGACGAGAAGTGCCACCAAAGGTGATCTAGTGACCGATGCCCAGAGCATACATAAATTATGGAAGGAACACTGCTCCAGCCTGCTGAATGACAGTGAACGTACAACGCCAGGAGAACGCGAAGACGTTCCATTGCCTGACCATGCTGAAGAACATCAAAGCAGCTTGGGCCGATGGATTGTCGGCCGAGCTATTCAAGTACGGCGGCGAAGAACTGATAAGGAGCATGTATCAGCTTCTTTGTAAAATATGGTCGGACGAAAGCATGCCCAACGATTGGAGTTTAAGTGTGCTTTGCCCAATCCATAAAAAAGGAGACCTCCTCAACATCGCATATAAGGTTCTCTCGAGCGTATTTTGTGAAAGAATAAAGCCCACCGTCAACAAACTGATTAGACCTTATCAGTGTGGCTTTAGACCTGGCAAATCAACAACCGACCAGATATTCACCATACGCCAAATTTTGGAAAAGACCTGTGAAAGAAGAATCGACACACACCACCTCTTCGTCGATTTCAAAGCTGCTTTCGACAGCACGAAAAGGAGCTGCCTTTATGCCGCGATGTCTGAATTTTGTATCCCCGCAAAACTAATACTCCTGTGTAAACTGACGTTGAGCAACAAAAATTCATAATTTCTGCCCTGCTATATGGTTCAGAGGCTTGGACGATGACAACGACTGATTAGTCGACTTTGCGAGTTTTAGAGAGAAAAGTTCTGCGAAATATTTATGGTCCTTTGCAAATTGGTCACGGCGTATATCACATTCGATGGAACGATGAGCTGTATGAGATATAAATTATTGATCCAGGAAACAATTTTAACCTCCACTTTTACAATTTGATAATTTTTATTTAAGCACTGAGTGCTCTTCTTAAAGTCTGGCTTAAGGCTAAAACTTAATAAAAATATGAGCCCTGCCTGATTCCCTATGCTTGGTGCAATTTCGGTAATTCTGCTGTTACTGCACCTGATACTGTTGTTGTTGTTCTCGCCTAGACAACAGGTGAATCGCTGCTACCGCGCTGATATTGGACTAGCGAAGAATTTGCCAGTCGATGAGAAAATGCTGTCGCGGACTATTCCCACGCTTACTGGCTGGTGTGGAGTGGCTCTAAGAACGCTACAGTGGGCAGACTAGCAGACTAATGTGTTAACTTTACTGGTATGATGACATTGACTTAGTTCAGCGAATTAAAAGACAGCAGCTACGCTGGTTAGATCATGTTGTCCGAATGAACGAGAACACTCCAGCTCTGAAAGTATTCGACGTACCCGCTGGGGGAAGAAGAGGAGGCGGAAGACCTCTACTCCGTTGAAAGGACCAGGTGCAGAAGACTCTCGCTTCGCTTGGAATATCCAATTGGCGCCACGTAGCGAAAAGAAGAAACGACGCTGTTGTTAACTCGTTTATAATCTCGTAAGCGGTGTCTACGCCAATAAAGAAGAAGAAGATCCTTTTGAATTTCGGATTTTTATTTATTATCATGTAATATTCCTGAAAGCAGTAAAAAATATGCTTGTGATAATGGGTATATTGCAATTTCAAAACAGATATTTGAGCCAAAGTAAAGAAATCAATATATTATTTATTCTCTCTCTTAAAATCAGCTATTCATATTTTACATTCACTCAAATCTTTCGGGTTGTCTATATTTATTTGTTTGTGAGATATGTAATTCAAAGATAACGGAGCTTACGCAAATTTTAATTTTTGTCTAAACTAAGAATTCTTCTCCCTGCAGTGTTACTCAAGATATCGTGACTTTTACATAAGGTTTCGTTTGCTCGGATTGGCGGTCGGACATCGGGGTCCAACAAAGTTCCCAACGGTGTTTTTATCTATTTGTCAAATGGTTAAACAGATGTTTTTGGCATAAACGAATGCCCGACAGCTAAGAACTGTAGCCAGCCAAAGATTGTTACTATACGTTCACAGGAATGGAAAGTCTCAGTTCGTTCATTCACCTAAAGAATACAAAGTATACGTACCATAATGAGTAGCGACAGATGTATCCCGGACATGTGTACCACAAAGAGCGCTGATTATTTGGAAGACACATAAAAGGATAAATTGACTTGAAAATGTCCAAATAGGAGATGTGTTATGGTGGTGGGCAAACGGAAAAAGACAAAAGTGATGTTAGATGAGATAGAAGATTCGCTACATTAACAATAAGTTCACAAAGTTAATTAATTACAGTTAGAATTTTATTTAAATACTGTACTGAAGCCGTAATGCAATCTGTTGAAGAAATATTACCACGTATTGATATTGAAATGCGGGCGCATGTACCCTGCAAGACGTCAAGTGACGAGTGTTTGGTATACATATACCGTAATGTGCTGACAGTGACGTTGGTGCATCTGTATTGGGACAACAGCTTGCTACTGCAAGTGACGGCTCCGCTATTAATTCAAGTTGCTTCCTGTGCACAACAGTGGAACCACAGATTCTGCTAACTGCAAGTAGTAAGGCAACCACTGCGTGCATCTGCTTAAGTGGAAGCAAGCACCCGACTGTGCCTTTCAGTGCTTATTTTCGTTATGTTTACATAACGACGCGACGATGTGAAATTTCCTTTACATGCTTCAGTTCACACCATCAGAGGTGGCACGCAATGTATTTAAATTAATTCTGCCAAATTTGTGGCTGTGCATAAATACCTATCATTATCACAACCAGAACATTTCATACTCTTTCAACTCGCCAGAGTCAAAGCCTTGTAAATAACTTTAGGCGCATAAGGTTTGTGAGTTATATGGGGTCAAGGGTAAGTTTTCACTCTATTTTATCCATTTAAGGTACAAATATACACTGTACCTAAGTGTTGCCAGGTGCAATCTGACATTTCCATTGGAAAGTTTGACATTTTCTAGCATAACATCACTCAGAACGTTTTGTCATTTAATCGTGAATTGTTTTATTTACAGGGAATTAAAAAATTCATCTCGGCAAAAAAATGGAACATTTTCGTGCGATCATTTTTCACATCTTTCGACGTGGATTATCACGACAAGAGTGCATCGATGAACTAAAATCTTTGTATGACTATGAAGCACCATCATATAGCACTGTGAAAACTGGTACAACGAATTCAATCGTGGCCGACGCTCGCGCAAAGACGAATTCCGTGAAGGTCGTCCAAAAACAGCCGTTGTGCCAGAAAACATCGATGCCGTACGTGAACTGATAATGCAAGACCGTCATGTAACATACCTTCGCATAGAGGCATGCCTATGCATTTCTCCCACCAGCATACATTCGATATTGCATGAACACCTGGCCGTAAAAAAGGTTTGTTCTCGTTGGATCCCGCACAATTTGACAATCGCTCAAAAAAAGGCTCGTGTGGATTGGTGTAAAGAAATGCTGAAAAAGACGTTTATAACATCGTCACAGGTGTCCGTATGAGCCGGAAACAAAACAGCAATCGACAAAAAAAAAACCATTTTGTTGATGCCTATTTACATTATTAGGCCAGAAATATATATAGCAACCTACGTACTTTAAAATATAAAACGGTAATCAAAGGATCGGAGTCTAAGCAATTCTGCATGTACTTATACTCTATTCGGCATAAGGTTTGTTCGATGTTCCTCACATACAAACCCCAATCATATGGAGTAAATTCAGCCGGATGTTTGAAAACAGCCATATTAGTTATATGGGGGCTAAGTCAAGTTTCCGCCCAATTGTATATATTTTAAGTACAAAGATATACTGTTATAAGCAAAATATATTCTTTAATTTTCATTGAGATAACTCAAATATTGGCCGATATATCCAGCATAATGTCTCTTTTTTTTAATTTTTTGCCCACAGTTGTCACTTTCTACTGTTATCCCCTTTGCCAAATTATAGTGTTATATCTTAATTTAGTGTTTAGTTATGTTACTTTATAAATTTTCGGTTAATGGTGCTTTGTGTTCGTGTCAGTGGTGCGTTTACGTCCGTCTACGACTTCATAATTTTTTTGTACTAAAGAATTCGCATCAACGTTTCATCAGGATATCTCAATATTTATTCAAGTTGCAGCTTACTCGTATGGACGGACGGACGGGCAGACAGACAGTCAACCGGATTTCAACTTTTCATCCTGATCATTTATATATAAATAGCCCTATATCTATCTCGTTTAGTTTTCGGTGACATGTCTAACCGTTAATTCAACAAAACTATAATCACCACAGGTTGCAAGAGAATAAAAATATAAAATCACATCAGTTTTGTAATGTCTTCGACTTTGTGCAAAAGATGCATAACTTTTTTGTTGAACAAAAGCAAATTATAGTAAGCTCTAAATTCTTTGCTACTATCAAGAGTCTACTAAACCGATTACGAAAAGTTCTTTAGGTTTAATTTAAATTTCTTGTCCATCAATCTCTGAGGAAATTCAATTACTATTGTCTAATAAATTTTCACAAGTACAGAATTGCATAAATTAAGCTTTTTTAATAATTAATTAAATACAGATTTTATAACTATCTGGTACTGCCATGTATAGAAAACCTTTTTAATCCAAATTGCACTACAATAATACATGAAACAGGGTTTGTTCAGAAAGTAATAGGACCGGTCGATTTAAAAAAATTTATTACAATTCTTTAAATCTTTCAGAATAGGCTCCTTCTGCGTCGAAAGCGTCACGGAAGGCATTCTCCGGAATAGCCTTGACAACCGAGGTGCATGTACTTGGATCCCCTCTGCCGTCTCAAAATGCTTGCTTTTCATCGGCCTTTTCAGGCAAGGAAACAAAAAAATCTCGGGATCATGACTCGTCACCTGTGAACAATTTTTCTAGGCATACTTAAACTCGCCGCAATTTCTGGTCGTCAGAAAGCACTTTTTACCGAGTTGCACACAGAATTCACACGTCGCGCGAAAACGTTCATCTTGACTCTGCAGGTGCTCGAAGATAGCTGACCAGTCGCTCGTTTGTTAGTTAGGAACGCCCTCTATCGAATCCAGTCAGTGCGCGCACGTTTCGAAGTACAGTCGCGGCGGAAGAAAATCAGTTCTATTATTTTCCGGACAAACCCTGTGCTCTCGGCTTTTGATAACAACGTGTCAACTGTATGAGTGGGATTCTCAAACTTGAATATAAATATATTTGAGTCCATCCAGCAACCAATAATCGGATTATATATAAAATTGATTATGGCCAGCCATTAGATGCGGGTGTATGTGTCAGCGCCGGATAACATGATGTGATTATGAAATAGGTTGGAAAGGGCAATCAACAAATGGCTAATATCAGCATCACAACCGTCAACATTTTAAGCACATAAATATATAAGATGTAGGGAGAAAAAAAGAAAGATATTTAATTTATGTTTTCATAGAAATTTTTACGCATAAAGACGAAAATTTTTAGGAAGTAAATTTGAAAATGAATGATACAAAATTTTGTTGATGCGTATTAATCCATGGAAAATGTGAAATTCTCTTTTTATTAACATTAAATTTCGGTTTGTATCAAATGTGTAAAGTGTGAAGTTGTTAGTTGAGGGCATGTATCAAACAGACTTCTTGCTTTGGGCTTTCAGATTCTGCTGAAATATAAAATAAGTAAATGCCTGCTTCAAAATATAAGTGAAAATTTAATTGCCTATTTGTATTCGTATTTATTTTTGGGTGGTAATTGAAAGCAAATATTTATGTATGTACAAAAAGAATTTTCCAAACCTTTGGCAATGACAGTGACAGACAATAGAATTATATTACTTTTTTTTGACGATTTTACTTAAAAAAACCGATTATTTTATATAATTGATAGTGTTAAATTATTTTCGTGTATTTTTTCGAAAAATTTATTCAAAAACAAAAATTTTTTTTTAAAAAAAAGGTCCCCAAAAGTCAATTTCTACAAAAGTTATGGCTATTTGAAAATAAAAAAGCCATTTTTTTGAAAAATTCATAACTTTTTTAAAGTTGGACAAATAATTTTGAAAATATTCTCCAAAATGTTTTTCAAAGGGTAGAAAAGGATGGATTAGTTTCAGCAAAATCTAAAGGGGTCGGGTTCAAAAGTGGTCGATTTGGTATGGAATACCCCATATGTACATCTACTTATATATTTACATATGTACTTATGCATACATAGCCATCCATTTAATTATTCATTTTCATTCCGGAAGCACAACATTTATTGTTTGCCTTAACTTATATCCAATTCAACTCACCTATGGTAAAGGGTCGCATTCTTCACGTTGTCATAACAACTCAAACCACAGCTAAACTTCTTTTTGTCTCCACCAGAGCCATGCCAATAGTACTGACCACAGGACTTGGCGTCACCATGGTTGTATGAATAATTTCATCGTTGCTGCAATATAGAGAATATAATTTAAAAACAATTAAGAAAGGGCTAAGTTCGGGTGCAACCGAACATTTTATACTCTTGCAACTAGCACGAATCAAGGTCAAGAAAATACTTTAAGGTGTAAAATCAATCATATAGAGTAAAGTCAGCCGGATGTTCGAAAATTTTGATATTAGTTATTTGAGGACTAGGCCAAGTTTTCGGTCAAATTTATCAAATTTTATTTTTAATTTTGACACAAAGATACACTGTTATGAGTAAAACACGCTTTCTTATTTCCATTGGGATAACTCACATATTGGCCGATATATGCGGTACAAGGCCACCCGGAAGCCCGAAAATCTTTATATTAAGTATATGGTGGTAACGGAAGTATTGGTCCGATTCAACCCATTTTTTATATACAGACATACTATTATAAGGGTAGGATAATCTCTTAATTTACGTTATATATACCACACATTAACCGACATTGTCGATCAAAAGTAAACTATAGGTACCGGGGTCTAAATATTCGGTAGCTAGCGGCTTGAACAGTTTTAATGGGATTTCAACAATTTTTAGTCATAAGCTGGCACACGCTAAAGACATTATTCGTGTAAAGTTTTATCGCGCTATATTCATTCTTTCGTGATTTGTGTACTGGAAACTGGATGAATCCACTGGAATTTAAATTGAGCTATATGGAAGTAGGCGTGGTTGTTGTCCGATTTCGTTCAGTTTCACAATGAGACATATGAATGTCAAAAGAATGCTATTACTAAATTTTGTTGAAATCGGTTAGTTGGGTCCCGAGATATGGGATTTCACCAAAAATGGGCGGACGCCCATCGTACAATTTTCACACCGGCTCCTCTAAAGCTTTCTCATACCACCTCGGTGATAAAATTTAATATCTCTGACGTATTTAGTTATTGAGTTTTGAACAGTACCGTTTTATGAGGAGTGAGTGGGGTTATCTTCCGATTTAATCCATTTTCACACTGTTGGTAGAAGTTCTTATAAGATTAGTACTCAGCAAATTTGGTTGTTGTAGCTTAAGTGGTTTAGGAGATATGTTTATTAAACTTGTTAGAGGGCGGTGCCACCCCCATTTTTTCAAAAATTTTGTCCCACAGGTGCCTCTTGGTATCGCAACCCTCCATACATTACATTTACAGCTTTATATCTTATTTTATTTATTCTTTTCAATCGAATATAAAATTGAATACAATGAAACTACTTAAACATCCTTGTAAACAACATAAATGCTATTTCGTTTGTAAATTCTATTAAATTTTGGCCGTTTATGGCATTATTTTGTTATTTAAGTAAAAAAAACAAGTCAGTCACAAAAATGGGTACACAAAATTTCAAAAATATTAAATATATTGGTGGACATGGAAATAAATAGCGTGCTGTATACCAAGCAGTCTGGTAGGCGCAGAACATTATTTAACGGCCATTTAAGACACTCTCAATTATGTAAAAATAAATTTGTTTTTTGTAAGACTTTTTGTTGCTGTATTTGGACTGTTAAAATATATTATTGTACGAGTTAAGAATAAAAACGACGCTTGAGTTCTGATTAGTTTTATTTCTCTTGTATTTAATTTAAATAAAATTGGATAACTTTTAATGGTAAACGTCAAAACAAATACATAAGTACTTTCGTATTCTGCGTCACTGGTATTATCATAACTGAATTAAAAGTAAATATTGAATAGCAATGATAAATAGCCTTAAGAATATAAAGTAATTGTATCGAAAAATGAGAGGGTTCCCCCTACAAATTGCTAAATTTGCAAGAAAATATTTTTTATGGGGTTTCATTGCGAAAAAACTGAGCTAAAGCAAATAAAAGTACCCTCAGTATGAAATAATAAAATTTGTACTTATATTTAGCTCCCCTAGTGTTTTTTTTGTTTATAGCCCTATAGTAATGTATTTCGGCACCTTTCATATTTCAATGTATTTTCAACATAATGTTTGTTAATTTATATTTTTGTAAATGTTAATTTTTTTAAATGTTGAAAAGAGATGGATGTTTCAAAATATAAACAAGCGCGTATGCAAATTAACGTAATGCCAAAAGTTGCTTCCACGACTTGCTTAACCGCTACTCTACGCAGTGTATTTGTAATATCTTAGTCTGCAGATAAAATGATAGTTTACATCCACAAGGGCATAACTTAATATTAATCAGCAAGTGAAATTAATACAGACTCTCTTAAATGTTATACAACACATGCCTAATCATACTCAAATATCATAGCTAAGTTTAGCGATTATAGTGTAATAAATGTTGTCATAAGATCTCATAGGCTTATATCCCAGGCAGCTGTGAACGAGTCATGCAAATGTGGCAATTTAGCATAGCAAGGTATAGCGTGTTTAATGTGTCGCTACAGGAACCAACAAACAGCCACCACGTTCACATGTCACAACACAAATCTAAGAATTCGAGTTTAGTGCACGTGAGCTAATTTTTACGTGCAGAAGTAGTAACATATGAATAGAAACCTCCAGTAGCCTGCGAGTGCGGTTTTAAAAGGAAATGTGTTTGCATTACACTTCACTTCTGCACTAGATACTTCACCCAGCGTTTTAAACAACTGTAGTTAAAGTTAATTAATTAAAGCTAATATGTAAACCAGCATTTAGCAAGGTTTATAAGCATGTATATTATAGGTGGCGATAATTATGATTAGGGTCTTTATAAAGTACCTTTCACAGCCTCGTGGTCAGTTTAAAAATAAAAGTTACTATAATGTGCTAACTTTATGATTTGGTAATTTAATTATTGATAGTTTGTGTAATAGTTCACAGTTTAAATATTCTTTAGTGTACTCCATTTAATTTACTATGTAATTGACTCTGCCTCTTCTTTTACTATAACTAACAAAAAAGCAGTTGATCAAATTAAGCACAAAATAAAATATATTTATGTTGGCATACATAGTAATTAGAGGCGTGCGCAAGGAAGTGTAAATATTTTTTAACGTCACTCCCTTGTCACACGGTGGACAGTTATTTTTTATGTCACTTTATATCGTACTAATTTAGGTGGCTGGCAGAAGTGAATTGGTATAAACTTGGAAATTACTTTATGCAAAAGATATGTAGTACATATTGTACAATGCTAAGGAAACGATATCTGTGTCGACCGAATTTTGAATTTTTGTTTCACAGCAAATGGAGTTCTGTACTACAATACATAGAGTTCAGTTATACCTGAGACAGACAATAGTAACTGAAATCACGATTCGGCGGATTATATTGAACACTCCCAAAGCTTTAAGCTCTTCAGCCGCAATCACATGTTTTCTGCCATTTTGACATTTGTCAAAATTATTTAAATTCAAAATAAAACTGAAAATCAAAAACCAAAAAAGGAAAATTTTTGTTGAAAAACCCATTTGTTGATATGAATATTTTACTTTTATATTGATTGCTCCTTTTTAATGCACGCGGGGATAGTGTAGCAGATTTCCTTATCCATTTAGTAGATTTTAATTTTTTTAACAGTGCTGATGAGTGTCCAATTCATAGCATACCAATACATATGTATGTACATATCGCTGTATGTATCGCTATGCTGGTTCATGATTTCCTGAGCTGCTATTGGTTCACATTGTAGTACGGAAACCATGTGTCTATAGACATTCACTACTCAGACAGATTTCTTCTTTTTGCTTTTGTTTAAGCAAATGTTTTATAATTTTTGAAAGCATTGTTTTATGAACCATTATATCGCCAATTGCTTGCTACCAAATGCACAAGCATTAACTTCTCACACAATACAAAAACATTCAGTTAAAATTGATGGAACAAAAGTTGTCACCGTTGCTGTAAGCTAAGCTAAAATGCTTCTACCGACCACATCCGTTGTTGTCGAACATCAGTGAGATATTAGGTTGTCAAAAAAGTCTTGCGGTATTTTCGCTAGTTGGCCCTGAAAGCGTGTAGTTCTAGTTTTATTCGTCGCATCGGGTCATGCTATACCTTTAAAAGCAATTTCACGTTTATAAAGCTCATTTCACGCGCTAACACGTGTTTGATTGATTGTCGTTTCTTTTAAGTCATTCGTGAGTTATAGCGTCGCAAACATTGAGCAAACTAAAGAGAAAATACGGCATATTTTACAGTACTACTACGATAAAGGCAAAAATGCATCTCAAGCCGCCAATAAAATTTGTGCAGATTATGGACCCGATACAGTTTCCATTTCCACCGCACACCGATGGTTTCAACGTTTTTCGTTCTGGTGTAGAGGTGGTCGAAGATGCGCCACGCTCTGGCGTGCGATAAAATCGCTGAATTGGTCGAAAGAGACTGGCATAGTAGCAGACGTAGCTTAGGTCAATTTCAATAAAAAAAATTTAACAAAAATACCGCAAGACTTTTTTGACAAACCATTATATGGGATTGGCATTTTGGTAGAATGACACATCCGATGCTATGCGGGAGTGCTAACTTGTTATGCGTGTTAAACAATTGATATTTCTGATTACTCTGAATACAGTTGTGCAGCGTTTTGTCGCATGATTATTTGTGTTTGTTAATAAATTTACTTCTCCCCAAATTATGTCTACCACATCCAACCTAAAGACTCTATCAACAAGAACAACAAAATAGTCTTGAGGCGTTAAATCACACGATATTGGCGGCCAATTGGCTACGCCATTTCTCCAAATTAACCAGTCATGTCTTGTTAGAAATACAGACTTTTAGCGTCGATTTCACCAAAATACTAGAAGAAATTCGTTCGTTTCGATAAAACGTTCACTAATGATGATAACGCCATTTCCTGTCTCGTTTCGGAAGAAATAAGGCCCCAAGATGCCGCCATACCGCAATCCGCAGTAAACGTGAAATTGCGTTTCCTGAATCACACGAGGACTTATCTCTCCCCATTAGCAATAATTCTGTTCGTTGACGAAGCTATTAAGCCAAAAATGAGTCTCACCGTGTTTTGCGCGAAGAGTGCTTATAGTAGCCACCGGAGAAACTGTATTCATGTAATAATATTGGACAATTTCCAAGTGATGTACTAAAGTGAAACGTGATATGATGAAATAGCAAACCTTACTGAACACACTAACTGAAATTTGGGACAAATCCATAAACAAACATGACCGTGATTTTGATTTCGGTAGGTGCAAAATCACGTTATCCCTACGCTGCCTGTTACTTTGCACTTCCCAAATTTTGCAGAGTATTTTCATGGATTGATATTCGTAAGCATTTGTTTTGCTCAATACCCTCTGATTACATTTGAATGCTTATTGGGACCGCATTGTTAATGCGATGTTCTTTGTGTTGGCAGTAGGTACAATTCCACTGCGAATATGCCTTTCGAGAACTAAATACGTAACTACACTTCAAGCATTTACTCAATAAAAATAAAATATTTTTATGTGTTTGTATGCCTTTGGAACCGATTCGATTCGATTGTAACCCGTTTAACAGACAGTGTATTGTGCATATAACGGCAGTTACTCGTACAAATTCGTTTACATTAAAGGCGAAGCAAAGCAAAGCTAAACGAAATATTGGGTAATTCTCATCTTTTTACGCTATGCTTTATTAGAGAGAAGGCAAAAGAGTTCATTCTCACATACGAGTACTATTTATATTCTTCTTCTTTATTAGCATAGACAACGCTTACGCGGTTATACTTAGTCGAGTTAACAACAGCGCGCCAATCGTTTCTTCTTTTTGCAATGTGGCGCCAATTGAAGATTGCATGCACAGCCTGGTCCTTCTCCACCTGGTCTTTCCAATGGAGTGGAGGTCTTCCTCTTCCTCTGCTTACCTCTGCGTGATGATCTGAGTCAATTTGGCTATGTTCGTCCATGTTTCTATATAAACGCCAAATAATCACTCGGGTTTTGAATGTCTGTGTTAAAGTTTTATACAAGAAACACTTTTTTTGACTTGCGGAAAAATGTTTATCCCTTCATAATTATATGGACACTTTGTATTGGCTTTATATATAAACCACATTTTATTTAAGTAACATTTATAGTCATAACTCAAGAACTGAGCTCTGGTTCAACCATTACATTATGAAAAGTCATGGTTAAAATTTTATAAACCCTTTCGTATTACTTCACTTATCTAAAACTATCTGTACTATCCGGTTTTTGATGTACGAATGAGAGAAATTCCTATAATTCACCTTATAACTGGACTCAGTTGAGTTGAAAGTAAAATAACCCAACATAGGTTATAAGCTTTTTTATCAATAATGGTTTGAAAACCGACTTTTTATCGTTATTACACAATTGTAATATTTCAACTGAATTGAAATTTAGTTGTAAACCGTTATTGGGGAAATAATCTTTTGGGAAGCAAAGCAGCCATAATGCGATTATTCTCCTGTGAAAGCCGATACTCTAAAGTTTATCTTTTAATTAAATATAGTGTATACAAATGTACGTTCTTCTGGATACCTGAGTATTTCGTGCTTCTTTGTGAAGCAAACTTATGTATGTGTGCTTATACATTATGGATGGGGAGATATCATTAAGTGTGACAGCAAATAATGCCAATTAATATATCTTACACACACATCCATGAGACAGGCACAGATTCACAAAACCCGGTTTAAAGTAATGACATCTCTCAGTGATTAATCTAGCTTAGAAGCCTTTTGCGGATAAATATAAAGTGTGGGATGAGTTTACACAGCAAACGGTAACAGCGGATATACATATTTTCAACGTCTCTGTACACATATATAAGATTGTTATGATTGCACGCTAAAACTACGAATAACCTCAGTTCTATACCATTTTCTTGATATACGAGTATATGCTGAATATATGTATGTATATACCACACATCATAAATAAAAAAATAATGTATGTTTCATAGCAGCTCATAAGTTATTTAAAAAATGGTTGCCCTCATGAAAAAATGTGTATCTTGAGAGAATGGGATCTATTACTACAGTTGTAGAAATTCAATAATTCTCTTATGATTGAATACAAAGTTCAACAAAGAAAAGACGCATTAGCAACCTCATTTTCATATAATATGTTAAATACGATTTTGTATGTGCATATAATGAATATATAGAGCCATGCATATTGAAATGACGTAACCCGCAAAATTACTTATGAATCTCAAATTCGGTATATTCGTTTTGTTACCTAATAACCATTATCATATGAAGCTTAATAGCCACGCATACCAACTTATTAATATAGCAATTAAATCAATTTCACTTGGATATCATTCAATGATGATAGAGTCTGAATAACATCCGTTATTGCTCTACGTAACAACATCGTCGGCGATTTAAGATATTTACAAAATTTCCCTCTACTCACCCTAATAGAAATCTATTCACACAAAATTTCAGTTTTCAAACCAAATATGTGCCTTTCACAATATTGTGTATAAATAACTAAATTTAGTATTTATTGAGTAGAGACGAAATTCTCTGATTAATTTGGCACCAACAAAAGTTGCCTAATTTAATGTCGAGTTGACATAACTTTGGCAGAGACAGACAACGAGACCAATTTAATTAGGTTCAGAAAATTCATATCATCATCGATCATTGTTCCGTTAGATGGAGTTTGGAATATAACTATTCGTTGGTTGTTGCTGAAGCTTTTATATGGTATTAAACGCATGTAAGAATTTTCAAACTTCACCATAGACCAACCGAACAATATTCACTCATCCTACAAATACTGTTGCAGAAGTTGAGTTGTATTAATTCCATATTACTTTGTCCTGCTTTAATATTAAACGCCGCTGTAGCAAATTGTCATGAAATTCAATGGTATGTTAACATTGCACTTGAAACTTCAGTGACAGTAAAGAAGAATATCTAAATAAATAGGACAAACAGTGAAATATGTAGGGCTTACGTGGGAGTATCATATAGGACTGATAACACTGTACAACAGCTAATCTGGGGGGTGAGAAATTCCAAGTCAGGGTGATGGTACTATGTCAGTATAGTAAAACCTTCAAAGGGTTTGGCGTTCGTATGTGTCAGTTTTTTTTATGAGCTTTTAAATTTTTTCCTTATTCCCAAAATGTTATAGTGAACGAAAATTGGGTACCAAATATAGTGTGTAAAAGCTGCTACAACCGTCTAATGGATTGGAGAACTAGATAATTGTGGTTCGCGAGTTATGTTAAACTACGTTTTTGCCAACATGTTACAACTAAGCGAAAAAACATCAAGATAAGGAAAAAATTTAAAAGGTCATAAAAAAAACCCGACTCATACGAACGCCAAACCCTTTCGAGGCTTTTACTATACTGACCTAGTACCATCACCCTGACTTGGAATTTCTCACCCCCCAGACAATAATCCCAAAAATGTTCCACAGTGTAATTGTTTGAAATGAAATAGCTTACATACAACAGCTACAAAAACAATTACGAAGATATTTTGGGTATAATAGATAACCCAACGTTGAATTTTATGTCTATGAGAAAAATCAGTCAATCCAAATTCTCCACTGAAAAGTTGCCTTTTGGAAAACTAAAACTTAACCATTTTCACACAAAATTTAAAAAAAAATGCTTGCAACTGTGTGAAAAACATTAATATAAAGTAACTAAAGTTCTTGTAATTGCGGGTAATTCTGATAGAGGACTTTTTGAGAGAACATTATGTAGCTTTGATTAAGGTCCTGTCAAAAAAATCATTATGCTCATTTAACATAACAACAACGAAGCTTCTTAGTCAGGGTGCTGAAATCCATAGCGAATTCCACTAATTATAATTAATAATATTTCGCTGTTTATATACATATACAGCCTCGGATTAGAGACCCCCCTTTTGATGACGACCACGGCAAACGAAATAAGGACTACGATTTGAGGGCATTCACCTGGAATGTCCGGACCCTTAATTGGGAAGTTGCCGCTGCCCAGCTGGTTGATGTCCTCGCGAAAATAAAGGCTGACATTTCCGCCGTCCAAGAAATGCGATGGAGCGCAAGTTTGGTGTAGGATTCGTGGTGGGAGTGAGACTCCGTCGCCGAGTACTATCATTCACTCCGGTGAATGAACTTCTAGCTACCATCCGCATCAAAGCGAGGTTCCTCAACATATGCTTGATTTGCGCCCACGCCCCGACAGAAGAGAAGGACGATGTCACCAAAGACGCCTTTTATGAGTGCTTGGAGCGCACTTATGAGAGCTGCCCCCGCCACGATGTCAAAATCGTGCTTGGCGATTTTAACGCCAGGGTGGGCAAAGAAGGTATCTTTGGCACTACGGTCGGTAAATTCAGCCTCCACGACGAAACATCCCCAAAGAAAACAGACTGCCTACCTCGCAACGTTACGATCGACCACAACACGTGCGGGATAGGATAGATACCGAGAGTTGAAGAGGGAAGCAAGACGCATTTGCGGACAGAAAAAGAAAGAGGCCGAAATGCGTGAGTACGAAGAATTTGATAAGCTGGCCGACAGGGGTAATGCTCCAAAAATCTACGAAAAAATGCGGCGGCTTACAGAAGGTTTCAAGACCGGAGCATACTCTTGCAGAACCCCTAAAGATGATCTAGTCACCGATGCCCAGAGCATACTTAGATTATGGAGGGATCACTTCTCCAGCCTGCGGAATGGCAGTGAACGCACAACACCAGGAGAAGGCGACCCCGATTCCCCAATCGATGACGATGGAGCAGATGTTTCATTACCCGACCATGAAGAAGTTCGAATAGCAATTGCCCGGCTAAAGAACAACAAAGCGGCAGGGGCCGACGGACTGCGGGCCGAGCTATTCAAACACGGCGGCGAAGAACTGATAAGGAGCATGCAACGATTGGAATTTAAGTGTGCTATGCCCAATCCATAAAAAAGGAGGTCACACAATCTGCGCCATAAGGTTCTATCGAGCGTATTGTGTGAAAGATTAAAGACCACCGTCTACAAACTGATTGGACCTTATAAGTGCGGCTTTAGACCTGGAAAATCGGCTGTGTAAACTGACGGTGAGTAACACGAAAAGCTCCATCAGAATCGGGAAGGACCTCTCCGAGCCATTCGATACCAAACGAGGTTTCCAGACAAGGTGATTCCCTCATCGTGCGATTTTCTTCGCCGCTTCTGGAGAAAATAGTTCGAGCTGCAGAACTAATCGAGCATACCATCTTTTATAAGAGTACAGCTGCTGGCGTATGCCGATGATATTGATATCATCGGCCCCAACACCCGCGCCGTTAGTTCTGCTTTCTCCAGGCTGGACAAGGAAGCACAGAAAATGGGTCTGGCAGTGAACGAGGGCAAGACGAAATATCTCCTGTCATCAAACAAACAGTCGTCGCACTCGCGACTTGGCTCTCACGTCACTGTTGACAGTCATAACTTTGAAGTCGTAGATAATTTCGTCTATCTTGGAACCAGCGTAAACACCACCAACAATGTCAGCCTAGAAATCCAACGCAGGATAACTCTTGCCAACAGGTGCTACTTCGGACTGAGTAGGCAATTGAGAAGCAAAGTCTTCTCTGGACAAACAAAAATCAAACTCTATAAGTCGCTCATAATTCCCGTCCTGCTATATGATGCAGAGGCTTGGGCGATGACAACAACCGATGAGTCGACGTTACGAGTTTTCGAGAGAAAAGTTCTGCGAAAGATTTGTGGTCCTTTGCGCGTTAGCCACGGCGAATACCGCATTCGATGGAACGATGTGCTGTACGAGATATACGACGACATTAACATAGTATTTCAGCGAATTAAAAGACAGCGGCTTCGCTGGCTAGGTCATGTCGTCCGAATGGACGAAAACACTCCAGCTCTGAAAGTATTCGACGCAGTACCCGCTTGGAATATCCAATTGGCGCCACGTAGCTAAAAGAAGAAACGACTGGCGCGCTGTTGTTAACTTGGCTATAATCGCATAAGTAGTGTAAGGTGCGTTCCAAAGTAAACAGGACTTTAAAAAACAAAACAGAACAAATTGGTTTTTCGCAAAATCAATTTATTTTATTCAAAATAGTCTCCTTCTGCTTCAATATAGCTTTTTGCACGGTCCAAATGAGTGACTGGTTGTTGGCACCACATAATTGAAAATTCATTGGTTTTTTTATTTAGATCA
>NC_052499.1:39277537-39322268 GCF_016617805.1 Bactrocera tryoni | reverse complement strand
CTCCAGTGCCTTTATCCTGGGCAGCTTTCTTTGCTCCTCCTCCATCCGTTCACGGAATCGCTTTACACTTTCGTGTCCACTTGTCTTTCTCATTCATCTTGTATATCTTGTATAAAAATTCTCCAAATTCAATACGCTGACGTTCACTGTTTTCTCCTTGTCACCGTCGATCTTTCGAACATGTACGATCACTGGTGAAATGTATCTAAGAATTAAATGAGGACCATCGTACTTCGTGGCTAACTTTGCGGCGAAACCGTCCTCGGCTTTGGAGAGATGATGTTCCTTCGCGAGAACTAGCTCTCCTATTGCGCGGCTCCATTTTCTACGCCTCAGGTTATAATAGCGGGCTTGATCCGTGGACGCTTTCTCCATGTTTTGTCGAACGATTCTGAATGCTCCCTACATCCTGTTGTACTTTTCTTCAGCCGCCGTGGGTATCATACCTGTGCCGATATTAACTCCGTCGAAGAGGGCCTTTGGCAGTCGCGGTTCTCGGCCTTGTACGAGAAATGCAGGGCTTTACCCTGTGGAGGCCGAGATGCTGGAATTTACTGCGAGCTCGATCTCTGGGAGAAAATCGTTCCATTGCTGGTGTCGTGATTTGCTGAGTTGTGCGATAATTCGTTTGGTCGCAAGAAAAGTCCTTTTTGAAAGTTTTCGAACTTTCCCAATGTTCGTTATTGTTGCGATACAATCGGAGAGCGTTACCGCACAGTAATTCGGGCATGGTTCTCGAAAGGATGTCCACATTTATCATGTACACTTCTGAGAGCTCTTTTAATCTCTCAACGACCGCTAATGGGTCTCGATCACCACGGCGACCAGGTGATGTCTTGATCTGGTGGGAATGTTGTCTTCTGATCGCCTTCGTCTCGTGAAGCTATCTCACTTGTTTTGTATGCAGCATCCATTTTTAAAAATTTTTCCCCTATTTCGGGCTCTTCGTGCGCCTTGGTTGCCAGTGTAGTTATGCGCTTACGAATCTCCCGCGTGGTGCCTATGTGGTCAACTCCCAGACTCTGCGCGAAGGAGAATAGTTGCTCCTTGGACACGTTGTCTAACTACATGAGAGAGGCCATTTCTGTGCTAAATTTTTACCTGATATTATACGATCCACAACATCCCTGCGCGGGCGCCAATTGTAACGAAATTTTTTGCTGCCACTGGTGTTCGTTACAATAAAATTGTAAACTTTAGGACTCTTCTACGAATCGTACTTTATTTGGTTTCCTGCTCTGCTGCGCTCCTGGGTGCTAGACGACTTGCTGCTCTGTACCACGACGACTACGCTCGGATATTTCTGCTGGCGCATACGTTGACGCTCGCGTGCTACGACGACTGCGCTCGGCTACTTCTTCCGGCGCTCGTGTAGGCTTCAATGACGCTGTCCTGGTGTACACGTTGACCCTCCTCTGCTACGCCTGATGTCCTGTTTAACCACTTTTGCCGCGTAAAGAAACCGGACCACGGAAGACTGTGTCAGCGACCGCGATATTAAAGGTTGAGTTGGTCAGAGGATGAACTCACTACCAGGCTCACCTTTACCAGACGGCGTTCACAAGTCAGGGTACCAAGCCTAGCTAGAGGATAAACTCACTGCGTAGTCTAATGCTGAACGTGTGTACGCTGGCACTGTACCGTGGTGACAGACTGATTATCGGCCATCTAACTCCCCACCAAGTTTGTGCTGCGTGCTAACAGATTCACAACGTGTTGCGTTCGGATGGCGTGCGTTGCTGGCAGAGGCGTGGTTTTACCGCTGGGTATGCATGCTTGTTGTTGTTTCGTCTGTTTGTCTGATTTCTCCGTCTCCGTGGTTTTCCGTTGTATTGTTTGCGTGGCATGGTTTTACCGCTGCATATGTATGTCTGTTAATGCGTCAACTCTTGTTTCTATTTCTCGGGCGATTCTGTTTAATATCGCGCCGGTTAATTATGGCTCACCATACCTGAACGAGAGAACCAAATTGAAAATTTTAAACACGCATGTAGGCTTAAATTATCGAACTTTATTTTAAAACATATTTTATTAAAATCGGTTAACAAAATTTTTCCACAAATTCACTTTAAAAGATGCTATTTTTTTGCAAATTTCTAAATATATGCTAGTGTATTTTCATCTATTGTGCATTGTACCAAACCAATTATGGATACGTTTTCACGCACATATATTACTTATGAATTATAAAAACCACTAGTAATGTTTTTAATTACTTTTGATTGTTAATTTCTTTGTAAATCTTTAAATAAAATACACCTTTTTCTGCATTGAGTTCAATAATGCGAAAAACGAAAATGACTGCCCAATTTGAACTGTCAAATTACCGAGAAAGCACGAACAAAAGGGAATAAATTAAACCCACTTAGCAATAAATGTATGAAATGAACGCGAAAAGGTGTTCAATGCTAAAATACTGTGGATGGCGTAGCCGGTGTTGGACCGGCTAGGGTTATTTTTTAAAGCGGGGCCAATGCAGAAAGGAATGAAATGCTAAAATACTGTGGAGGAAATCCCGGTGAAACATTATTTTACAAATTTAAGTATAAAACAAATTAAGGCTTTATAAGTATTTCTTAACGATTTTAAAAATTTCAATATACCATCTAATATAACGGTACTTTTCATATGTTTACCCATATTTAAAAATTTGCCGTTATGCAAAATACGTTTTCGGGGTTATTCGGCGTTATTGAAAATAAAAATATTATTATAAAACAATGTGCGAAATTGCAAATGGTGAGTAATAATAATAAATAATAAGATCTTCTAATATTGGAATATATTATTTTTTTTAGGAACGCGGTGCACACGGTTTGAGTGGAGCCTTATGCGTGTTGGCACCGAGCTGCGCCCGCATGAACAAGGAGTCCGTTTTGCGGCCTAATACCGAGCGAGCGAATGTGCCCTGTACACTAGGTTCCAAAGACTAATCGGAAAGGGGACAAAGTTGGGAATTTTGTGTGCTACAGGGGCACGTGCACAAAAAAGCTACGTGTTTCAGTAACCATCAGGACTTGGTTTGAAAATGTCCGCATCAGTGTCCCTCAGGTGTACTTTTTGATGTACTGCTTTGCGTGTCGTATGTCCCGCGAAGAAATATTGCGCGAGGACTATACAAATGACGGGAAAAATTTGTCATCTTCAACAATAACAGACTGGTATAGTTATTGCCGCGATGCCGTGGTAATATACCAGTTGGACCACCAATATGAACAAGGAAAAATTGGTCCGGGAAAAATTGTTAAGATCGACGAGATTAAATTTGGGCGGCGGAAGTACAACAAAGGTGGTTTATTAATATCGGGTGATTTTTTTAAGAGCTTGATAACTTTTTTTTAAAAAAAAACGCATAAAATTTGCCTCATCGCTTTATTTGAAACGTTAGATTGGTTCATGACATTTACTTTTTGAAGATAATTTCATTTAAATGTTGACCGCGGCTGCGTCTTAGGTGGTCCATTCGGAAAGTCCAATTTTGGGCAACTTTTTCGAGCATTTCGGCCGGAATAGCCCGAATTTCTTCGGAAATGTTGTCTTCCAAAGCTGGAATAGTTGCTGGCTTATTTCTGTAGACTTTAGACTTGACGTAGCCCCACAAAAAATAGTCTAAAGGCGTTAAATCGCATGATCTTGGTGGCCAACTGCCCATGCATCCCGAAAAATGCACTGTTTGGTGTGGTTTGTACGCTGGTGGAATCATTGGACCGTATTTTTTCAAAGATGCTGTTGGACGCAACGTTACGGTGAATGGCGATCGCTATCGTTCGATGCTAACAAACTTTTGTTGCCAAAAATGGAAGAACTGAACTTGGCTGACATGTGGTTTCAACAAGATGGCGCTACATGCCACACAGCTCGCGATTCTATGGCCATTTTGAGGGAAAACTTCGGAGAACAATTCATCTCAAGAAATGGACCCGTAAGTTGGCCACCAAGATCATGCGATTTAACGCCTTTAGACTATTTTTTGTGGGGCTACGTCAAGTCTAAAGTCTACAGAAATAAGCCAGCAACTATTCCAGCTTTGGAAGACAACATTTCCGAAGAAATTCGGGCTATTCCGGCCGAAATGCTCGAAAAAGTTGCCCAAAATTGGACTTTCCGAATGGACCACCTAAGACGCAGCCGCGGTCAACATTTAAATGAAATTATCTTCAAAAGTAAATGTCATGAACCAATCTAACGTTTCAAATAAAGAACCGATGAGATTTTGCAAATTTTATGCGTTTTTTTTTTTTTTGAAAAGTTATCAAGCTCTTAAAAATAAAAAGTGAATCACTGACGACACCAACCCTTTCGTTTTCGAAGATGGTGCTCATACGCCGCGGTTTGAGTCGCAATGGCGCGTAGTGAAACGTTTCTTTTACAAAGCCAACTATAATCACACCGCCAACTTCACCGACGTCATCGTCGAATATGTGTGGCGGCGATTTATTCAAAAACAAGAAAAATATCCCTTTGTATCATTAATAGATGCAATTAAATATGTATATAAGTACATTGCCCTGAAGCATTTTGGTTTTCTTTATTTCGATTTCTTGTCCATACAAAAATGTTGGCTGGGTTGCATTGGTTTCAGGTTGTATGGAAAAATGAGCAAAAACACTGATTTTTGGTCCTTTTCAAAGGGCTCCCTACAGGTATATAGGGGCTCTAGGGGGTCGAGGTGGGGTTTATTAAAAAGTTCGATCCTTCCTCTTTCCAATAAGGGGGCGTGAGGGGGTTGTCGTTCTCGCTAACTTCAATATATTTTGATATTTGCCAACGACAGTAGGAGGACAGTAGAGTTGACAGTAGAGAGATGAGGTAGAGTGGGGATGCCACTAATATGTAAAATTATTCAAAGGTCTAATGAACCTGACGTTATTTTACAAATAAAATAGCTCTATTATATCATTTGTAATAACAATTGATAATTTAAAGCAAATAAATTTACCTAATTACTTATTTGTGGCATAAAAATTTCACTTTGAACAAAATATTTTAATTTCATTGAAGTGCAAGGTATTAGTATGGCCAGAACGAAATTGTGGATTTTTGTTGTCTTGTATACATGCCGGGCATTGGGTTGTTGCTGCTTCTCACAAATGTACATGTAGTAAGATGCACAACGACGTTTTCAGTTCACTGTCGTGCTGCTGCAGTCTGTCGCGCTCATTGTGTTCAGCACATGAGGATGTTAATTTACAGTGTTTATGAAATTTTAAAAAGTGCTGAGTTGAATAAATTAATTTTTAAATTTTCTGTTTATTAATATTCGATTATTTTAGATAAATATGGCGGAAAAAGTAAAGTGGACACAAGCGCTAATTGAAAAATTAATATATTTGGTAGAAGCACAGGAGTGTATTTATACCTTAAAGTCACCGTTATATCTGAACCGGAGAGTAAAAGCTGAAGCTTTTAACAAAATCTGTGAGGAGCTAAACGTGCCAAACATAAACGGGTCTGAAATAAAAAAAAATGGAAAAATATAAGAACACAATATTTACGAGAAATTCGTGAAGTGTAATTTGTATTCTCCAAAGTTATGGTGCTTCTCGCTGCTGCAATTTTTGGAGCAGCATACCCAAATTAAGAGGGGGGAATCTAACCACGAGGTAATACTTTATTTTATTTTATTAAATTTTTTACATCAGTTCAAACAAATATTATACTTTAGGATCCAAGCGCGTCGGGAAGTTAGGAGTGTGAAAATAATATATCTCCAACAACAACCCAACCAGTTGTGACTGAAGAAACTCTTAATATAGTAAATCATTCATATATGTATATGTGTATAAAACAAATAGTTTTAACTGAAGAAACTGTTAATAAAGTAAATCATTCATATATGTATATGTGTATAAAACAAATAGTTTTAATTTTTATACTTATCTTAAACTGAAATAATGAATGGCGAAAAAAAAAGGTGGAAGAAAAAGGGAAAGGTATTGTAATTTTAATTTTAAAAATTAAACAATTTACTTAATTATTTTCTAATATTTATATTTTAGAGCACTGCATTGACTAAAGTGAGGCAGGATTTTGCGGCTGTGAGAGAACAAATCGCTGAAAGACGCAATAGACCGTATAGTTGGTTGGGCAATTTCGTCTCTGCGAAAATGGAGGAGATAGTTCCTCACATGCGACAAGACGCTCAATGGGAGGTCCAATGCCTTATGCGCCGTTTAGTACAAAAATCAAACAGATATCGTGATTTGCAGTTACAATCTCCTCAGAACGACTTACTTCAGAATGCAATGAGTGGGATTTTTGAAGATGAAGATTTTGATTTTATTAAGTAAAGCACATATAATTTATCAAATTGCATAAGTAAATAATAATAGTAAATTTTTTCAGGACCGATTAACATACATATACATATGTATGTATGTATGTATAATGGAAAAGTTTGAATGAAATGTGACTGAAATAAAATTTTAAGGCTGCCTTTTTTGAAATACAAATAATGTAGATATTTTTATATACATACATACATAGTTCTAAGAAATATTTTAATTCTACCTTTAGTAAAGAAACTACTTATATGTGCATACACTTTTTTGTAGTTGTAACTTTTTTTTTTTCTGTAACTGTACACTTGTTTTTATAATAGATTGTTCTTTTATATACAGTTATTATTTACTGTTAATCGATTGCTTCTTCTTATTTCATTCGTAGGTACGTTTTTTACTATGTCTTCGAAAATAGTAGAAAATATTTACATATATGTGCACGGAGCATTGGTCAGTAGTTCTTTTATAGACGCGTTTGGAATTGCTAATATAATAAATTTTTAGGAATCTAAAGTAAGTAAATAATTTAAAATTTTAAATAATTAAATAAGATTCTAGTAAGTAATTTCGACTTCAGGAATAAATATACACGGGGAAGAATCCTTCATTTGAGCAGGACGAGCACTGTTTGCGTGAAAGTGGTATAAAAATAAAAGAAATTTGCATGCAATTAAACCGCCATAGAAATATACATTTAGTATTTTCTCTAAAAACCTTCAAAGTATGGCAATTAATCAACGCAGTGGTGTGGAAAACCCAAAATACTTCATGCAACGTTAAATTCAATGCCTTGCACTCGTTAATCAAATGAGTAGCCCACAAATAAAGCGTCATTTGATTTAGATGTCACAAGAATGCGATTTGTCAAATTTTTTCATCAAAATCCTAGCATAAAACACCTTTCTATGGTACCACAATTTCAAAACAAATAATTTCACGTAATACAACGGCTGCAATAACCTGACCTTTTGCCTAGCATTTACAGATAAATACCAATTTTGGGATGAAGAATGGCGAAGCGTTGTGTTCAGCGATGAAAAAGTTTATTCTCGATGGACCTGATGGTTTTAATAAATTTGAATCATTACTGTAACCCTCGGCGCACGTGTCTCCGTTGAGTACACGGCGGAGGTTCTATAAAGGCAAGCAGCTTTTGTTATGAAGGAAAAACTCCAACATGCTACATATCAACAAAAATGAATGCACAAATCTATTTTAGACTTGCTTGATAGTGAATTGATAGAATTACAGACCAATTTTAAGAGGACAATTTATTTTCCAGTAAGACAAAGTGCCCCGATCCACAATGCAGCTCCTTACTAAAAAGGTTTTCGAGTCACGAAACATTCCGCTTTGGAGGCCAGCACAAGTCCAGATTCAAACCCTATCGAGCATCTGTGGGGAATACCATCTGCTAGAGTTTTAAAAGTGGTCAGTTTACTACTCCTCAAAACAGCCAAAATGGCACAATACAGAGAGAATGGGCTTCAATGGGCATGTCAACGTTAAAATCTTGGTTTAATCGATGCCATCTCGACTTCTAACCAAGTCAAAATGAATAAAGGAAAGCATATTAATTACTAAACCCACTTTATCAGAATATTTGAAAAACAACTTATTTTATAACATGCACATATAAATATTTTCTATGAAGCATATGTTCAGTTTTTTAATTTTGTTGTATGTACAACAGGAATTTTAATTAATTTTATTATATGATGTTACCATATATAAATACATATATAAACAAAAAACCAAAACTTTGATAGCTCGCTTCATTTCCAAATTCAACAGCTTTGAAGTCGTGCACATATAATTTCTTTTTTAATAAGGTATATCCGAAATGTGATTAATTTGACAAAGCCTGAGTTTTTCTAATTAGTTCCTTATTTTTGAATAAATACTATTTATTTTTTATATAGTTTATAAGTTATGATGAATTATGAATTAAAATAAATAAAATGTGATATGAATTAAACTAGAACAATGTTTTTATTCATCAAAAAATGTTGGGCATTTATATTTATAATATAAAAATTAGTTGCATGAATTACATTAAATGGCGGTTTTCTCTGTTTCCGTACAATATTTTTACAGGTACGGAAATACCGAAAATAGTAGTCCTTTAAATGTGTTTGGTTTCCAACTGCGGGAATTTCCACGTTCCATTTTATCGAGTATTCGTTAAAATAATGATCATGGGAAAATCCCCTTAATATACTTCTGTAGTATATGCAATGACAATTTTATGACAGGAATTTCTCCATCTCAACGATTAAATATACATATACATATGTACATAAGTATCTCTATGAAAGAGTGTTTCTGTAATGTTGCATTTAATATACAACATATTTTTCTTTTTGTATGAAATATAAACAATTCCATTTTATTTTATTAGAACTATATACATATATGTACTTATATATATTATTAAGCCATAATGGTAAATAAAAAACTTTTTAAAATTACAGAAGCTGGCCAAGCTAAACAACTCTTTCCGTATTGTACAATATATATTCTTGCCGAATAGTTTCCTGGCGCACACCTCCTTGATTGTTGCTATTAACAGAAGCTTGAGAATATCTTTCTTCAGCTGTCGAATTGATTAAATTTATACCATTGATATTATTTGTTCTAAAAAGTTGTGTAAAACACAGTAAAGCCCATGCAATTTTTGCACAGACTTACTTCTTTAGTTTATAGGTGCTAAAAAATATTCTGAATCTGTTTGATAGAATCCCGAAAGCATTAAACAACTACGTGTCTTGCACGAGAAAGACGGTAATTGAATATTTTCTTCTGGCAACAGCTTGTGTGGTAAGGGTACGGCTTCATTAGGTGTGTCTGAAGCGGGAAAGCATCATCGCTTACGATCACATATGGGAGACATCTATTACTACCTATAGTAGAGTTTGATGGTAATCCTCTCTCTTCTCGTAGTACCAAAGCGAGTTCACTTTAGAGGAGCACTCCTGCGTCATTACATCGACCGTTACACCCAATATCAACGTAAATGAATTTGCAATTTGCATCAACCAAGGCCAGCAAAACTATACTATTTGTGCCTTTATAGTTGTGGTATCAGTATATACAGTGTCACAGCTTATTTCGTGTAAGCAACATTTTTGATAATACTGATATGGAATTAATCTTTTTTGCTCTGAACTAAATGAACGAATGATGCAATTATATTGATAATTTAGTTCTAAATACAAAACATGTAAACAAATTTACAAAAGTATTCAAATTCAATATTTTATTAAACAAAAACCAAAAACACTCATAACTCATGAGTCACAGCTTATTTCGTGTGGTATAAAAATTCCTACTAAAAAGTTATAAAAAGTAAACAAAAATAAAATTTCAATAATTTGTGGAAAGTTTTTGCTCGATTACACACAGCTTTCTATGCGTGGTTTTGCATTGATTCCACCTCAATTTTTTGTATATCTATGATATTTTACCCCACTCTTCCTTCCAAAGCCGCTCTTAGAGTTTGACGTTAGAAATGTGGTGTTTTCTAATATTAATTTCCAGAATGTGCCATACATTTTCAATAACGTTCAAATCTGGTGACTGTGCAGGTGTTTAGACGAGGTGTGGACAATTCCAAATGAGCCAAGTTTGTACAAGACCAGATTTATGTTTAGGTCGTTGTCCCAGAAGTGAACGCGTCACGTATACCCAGGTCTTTCTGCACTTTGAAGCAAATTTTGCTTCAGTAAGTCTAGGTACACTTTCATTCATAGTGGAGTCTATAACCCAATCGACCAACGCCTGCAGATGACACACACCCCAAACCATTCTTGTTTTACCGTTGCGCGTAAATTTTGTTTGGAATTGGCCATATCGCATGCTTCACCATCTGACGCAAAAAGATTAAACATGCTCTCATCGGCGAAAATTATTCCTAAAAAAAGCATTGTCCTTTATTTAAAATGGTCTTCGCGAACTGTAAACGGGCTTTTTATTTTTCTTATTTATAAAAGGCTTATTCCGTGCTGTTCGCCCATGCTGCGCACAGTTTCTGGATGAAATTTTTCCGAGAAACATTCCAACATCTTTGGTCATTATAGCCGAGTTATAGCCGAGTTAACAACAGCGCGCCAGTCGTTTTTTCTTTTCCCAAGATGGCGCCAATTGGAGATTCCAAGCGAAGCCAGGTCCTTCTCCACTTGGTCCTTTAAACGGAGTGGAGATTTTCCTCTTCCTCTGCTTCCCCCGGTGGGTACTGCGTCGAATACTTTCAGAGCTGGAGTGTTTTCATCCATTCGGACGACATGAACTAGCCAGCGTAGCCGCTGTCTTTTAATTCGCTGAACTATGTGAATGTTATAGTATATCTCGTACAGCTCATCGTTCCATCGAATGCGATATTCGCTGTGGCCAACGCGCAAAGGACATACATTTTTCGCAGAACTTTTCTCTCGAAAACTCGCAACGTCGACTCATCAGATGTTGTCATCGCCCAAGCCTCTGCACCATATAGCAGGACGGGAATTATGAGCGACTTATAGAGTTTAGCTTTTGTTCGTCGAGAGAGGACTTTACTTTTCAATTGCCTACTCAGTCCGAAGTAGCACCTGCTGGCAAGAGCAATTATGCGTTGAATTTCCAGGCTGACATTGTTGGTGGTGTTAATACTGGTTCCAAAATAGACGAAATTATCTACGACTTCAAAGTCATGACTGTCAACAGTGACGTGAGTGCCAAGTCGCGAGTGCGACGACTGTTTGTTTGATGACAGGAGATATTTCGTTTTTCCTTCGTTCAGTGCCAGACCCATTTTCTGTGCTTCCTTGTCCAGCCTGGAGAAAGCAGAACTAACTGCGCGGATGTTGATGCCGATGATATTAATATCACGATAGGGAGTCGCCTTGTCTGAAACTTCGTTTGTTATCGAACGGCTCGAAAAGGTCCTTCCCGATCCTGGAGGAGCTTTTCGTGTTGCTCAACGTCAGTTTACACAGCCGTATTAGTTTTGCGGGGATACCAAATTTAGAGATCGCGGCATAAAGGCAGCTCCTTTTCGTGCTGTCGAAGCAGCTTTGAAACCGACGAAGAGGTGGTGTGTGTCGATTCTCCTTTTACGGGTCTTTTCCAAGATTTGGCGCATGGTGAATATCTGGTCGGTTGTTGATTTTCCAGGTCTGAAGCCACACTGATAAGGTCCAATCAGTTTGTTGACGGTGGGCTTTAATCTTTCACACAATACGCTCGATAGAACCTTATATGCGATGTTGAGGAGGCTAATCCCACGGTAGTTGGCGCAGATTGTGGGGTCTCCTTTTTTATGCATTGGGCAGAGCACACTTAAATTTCAATCGTTGGGCATGCTTTCGTCCGACCATATTTTACAAAGAAGCTGATGGATGCTCCTTATCAGTTCTTCGCCGCCCTGTTTGAATATCTCGGCCGGTAATCCATCGGCCCCCGCTGCTTTGTTGTTCTTCAAGAGGGTAATTGCTATTCGAACTTCTTCATGGTCGGGCAAAGGAACGTCTGCTCCAACTTCATCGGTTGGGGAATCGGGTTCGCCTTCTCCTGGCGTTGTGTGTTCACTGCTATTCAGCAGGCTGGAGAAGTGTTTCCTCCATAATTTAAGTATGCTCTAGGCATCGGTGACTAGATCACCTTTGGGGTTTTGAAACTAATAGAGTATGCTTCGGTTTTTGAAAAACCAACTGGTTTCGGTAGCTGTACGTAAGCCGCCGCATTTTGTTCGTAGAATTTCCCGAGCATGCAAGCCGAGTAGAAAATCGTTCGGCTGTCTGTTGTGATTGCAGCTTCTTGACGTCGAACCTTCCTTGTGTTTGGTGGCGTGCGTTTTTTGCTGCACAGAGGCGGGTGCGAATCTTAGCTGCAACAAGATAGTGGTCCGAGTCGATGTTAGGACCTCGGAGCGCACGCACATCTAAAACACTGGAGACGTGTCTTCCGTCTATCACAACATGATCGATCTTGTTGGTAGTTTTTCGATCCGAGACAGCCAGGTAGCTTGATGAATCTTCTTATGCTGGAATCTAGTACTACAGATAACCATATTTCGGGCCCCGGCGAAGTCAATCAGCCTCAACCCATTTGGGAACGTTTCGTCGTGGAGGCTGAATTTACCGACCGTTGTGCCAAATATACCTTCTTTGGCCACCCTGGCGTTAAAGTCGCCAAGCACGATTTTGACATAGTGACGGGAGCAGCTGATTAGCGATATGTTTAAGAACCTCGCGTTGATGCGGATTGTGGCAAGACGTTCATTCACCGGAGTGAATGATAGTACTTGGCGACGGAGTCTCTCCCCCACCACGAATCCAAGACCAAACTTGCGCTCCTTTATATGGCCACTGAAGTAAATGCCACAAGGACCTACTCGCTTCAATTCTTGTCTCGTCCATCGCAATTTTTGGACGGCGGTGAGGTCAGTTTTCACTCTGGGCAGCCGTACCTTCCCAATGCAAAGACCGGACATTCCAGGTGCATGCCCTAATATCGTAGTCCTTATTTCGTTTGCCATGGTCGTAATCAAAAGGGGGTTTCTCATCCGAGGCTGTTGTTACTTTTTCACTGGGGAGGCTTTTTCCGTGGCGGGTCCCAAACCCAGCGCACAACCCTATGTAAGGGATGTTTCGCCTTCTCACTTTAGCTCGCCATACTTGGTCAAAGACCGGAAGTTGTGAGCTGCTTGAGCCATGTGTAAAAGAATCCTTTCTGGCCACTCCCAAGTGAATGGCGATCAGAGAACTTTCCTCACTTGCGTGAACTTCTACACTTGACCCCATCCTCCAATCACCACCTCTCATCCGTTTCATTAAAAAATTTTATTAGAGCCTTTCGACCCTTGTTTAATGCGATTTTCACGAACAGCGCTGAATTATATGTATATTGCACTGTAGATGAACATAATCAACCATTTCAGCAATTTGTTTTGCGTTTTCCACTTTGAGAATGTTTAATAACTAATTCGCGTTTTTCAATTGAAGTGCGTGGACCCATGTTGATATACCGCGTAATTGCAACTGATCTGCATTGTTTTTAGAACATAAACTGCTTCTTAAGTATTCACAGTTCAGTCTTTGATTTACCGTTAGTTTTCTACATCCGTTATTTGCATGTATCACATGAACGAAAATCAACACACGAAATAAGCTGTGACCCATGAATTATGAGTGTTTTTGGTTTCTGTTTAATAAAATATTGAATTTGAATACTTTTGTAAATTTGTTTACATGTTTTGTATTTAAAACTAAATTATCAATATAATTGCATCATTCGTTCATTTAGTTCAGAGCAAAAAATATTAATTTCATATCGGTATTATCAAAATTGTTGCTTACACGAAATAAGCTGTGAGCCACTGTATGCCAGTGCAATAAACCTATTCTTTGTTTACATACATATACTCACCTCCAGAAAATCTTAGGGTGTTGTGTTACACTTTTTTTGCTACCTTCATGGTAATCAAGGTGTTGAATTAGCATTTAAACTGCATATAAATTTTATATTTTGATGACCGAGACTTTAAAAGATATTAAATAATGCAAGTATTTACGTTATTTAAGTGATTTATTGAATTACTTTGCATATCTGCTCAATTTTATTGGGATATTAGTTGTTGTTTAATTTTAAATCAGTTGTTTTTTTTGTGCAATTTTTAAACACGCTTCAAGCAAGAATGATAGAATACAAGATTACGACGACCGCCATTACGAAACGTCATAGTTCCGTGTTGAGAAGAACAAGAGTGAAAAACTGTCAAATGGCTTGCAAATTGTAAACAGAAAAGTAAACACTTTTGTAAATTGGCAAAATATTATTAATTCTTTCGATTTTAATGAAAAGTTTTAGTGAACCGATTGAATATTGTTGAGTGAAAAGATTTGAATCATTTCTAAAGAAATATATCGGCCTATTGATAGTAAAATTGTCTATTAAGTTGTGATTCAAATGGAGAAGACGTTTCTTGTGTTGTATATAAATATATGTATACATATATTATAAGTTCAGATGTATCAGATGTATGAAATTATGATAAAAGAATTGTGAAATTATTAATTTAGTATTAAATATATCATTTCTTTTGCAAAATAACACCCATTTTTTGGCAACTTTTAAATCGGCCGGAAAACTGAAAAAACTCGTTTTCGATCCTTTAATTGCATAATAATTATTACAACAAGCCACTGCACATTTCATTTTAAAAAATTAATATATTTTTGCTTAGAAATTTAAATAAATACAACAGTACACTTACACTGGTTTTCTTCATTTGAACAATTTCCACACATGCTACTCTATTATTGTGGATGTGCCTAAAACTAATTATTTACATATTTTCTCGCAACAATATTCTAAACATTCCACTAAAATTTTTCCTGCAAAGACGAATGTATTAATATTATTTTGGGAATTTCAAAAAGTGTTTACTTTTCTGTTTACAATTTGTATGCATTTCTATGCTTGTTCTTCTCAACGCAAAACTGTTATGTCACAAAATTGTTGAACAATGTATTTATTTTTGTAAGAATTGTCAAAAGCTAAACCGAAAAAAACTAACTGTAAACTAGTGTCGTAATCTTGTATTCTATCACTCTTGGCTTCAAGTATTTCCAAATTTTTGCATGCAGTAGGATACAACCCTGGGTGGTAATTTGTCGTTTGACATATACAAATTGACAACTCGTTAGCCGTTATAGGAAAACATCAATTGGAAATTGAGTTTGAAAAGAAAGATATGTCGAAGTTTTTAATAAGAATACATATTAGTGTTAATAATAAAGTTTATATTAATACATAATTGTAGAGCCTTTTTATTGCTGTGAAAATTCTCAACCCGACGTTTTAAAATACTTTTTATAAGAACTAGAACATATTTTTCTTTAAGATTTTTTAACCTTTATGTCAACAGAGAATTTTACATACGCACGTCAACAGACAGCATACCCGGGTAAACCAAACATTTTGTATGATGATTAGTGTAGCGTAAGGTGAAAAGGAGGTTCGCTTCACATTTTTACATGTTTGCAGTTACATTTTTAATTTCAAAGTGAAAGTAAAGATTGTGTTGTGCAAAAATAATTACAAAATGGCAGATGGAGATTGGTTAGAGCCTGAATTTGAATATGAATCTCATGAAAATATCTCGGAGAGAAGAGAAGAGTATGGGTGTCCAGATAGCGATGAAGAGCCGATGACATTTAAAAATGAAAACGACAATGAACCTGTTATAAATTCAGCTTACTCTGATGTGGAAGACGTACAGCCGCCTGAATACAATCCAGAGTATGATAGTGACGACGATAAAGATGAAGAGCCAGTGGAACTAGGAAATTCTGCTAGTTACACGAGCAGTGATCAGACAATTTGGAGTGGCACACAACCACAAAACACCAGAGTAAGAGCGCACAACGTGCTAAGATCTGGAGTGAAAGGGCCAAGTCGCCTAACTGATGGTAAAACTATAATGGAAACGTTCAAGCTAATAATGACAAACGAAATGTGTGACGTAATAACCCGTGAAACAAACAGAAAAGCCAATACAGTGTTTGATATGATAAATGAATGCAACCCAATATCAGAACGACGTGTTTGGAAAGCAGTAAGAGAAACAGAATTCGACGCATATTTGGGATTGTTGCTGCTTGGTGGCGTTACTCACTCTGGCTACGTTCATACAAAAGATTTGTGGAAGACAACTGCACATCCACTGTTTCGAGCTTCAATGAGCATCAGACGATTTTGGGAAATAAGTCGTTTCATCCGTTTTGATAATGGAATCACGCGGGAGCATCGCAAACAATATGACAAAGCGGCTGACATATTTGTGATGCTGAATAGAAATTTACGAAAATATTACACCGCCTCAGCCAACGTGACAATTGATGAGCAGCTGTACCCGTTCCGCGGAGGCACTGGCTTTACGCAATATATTCCTTCAAAGCCAGCCAAATACGGCATAAAAGTATGGTGGATGTGCGACTCGATTACGTCGTATCCACTCAAAGGCCAAATCTACACCGGAAAGGCAGCGTCCGGCGAACGTGAGAGAAATGTGGGTGAAAGAGTGGTCAAAGACTTATGCGTGGGCATGTTGCGTGGAAGTGGACGCAACATTGTTTGTGACAACTTTTTCCCAACACACAACTTAGCAAAACAATTGATGAACGATCACAAATTGTCCATACTGGGTACAGTCAATAAGCCCCGCAGATTTCCACAGATGAAGGTGTCAACAACACGGCGCACAGTGGGGTAAATGGTGCTCAAAATGGAGATTAATTCCCACAAGTCTTCTAGTTATGGAAAAGTTATTTTTTTTAGTTAATTAATCATAAAGAAGTAAGAAAATAATGCAATTCGAGTTTTTTGATTGTTTTTTTTTTATATCTTAAAAAACAAAAATATGCTGAACATCGGTTTTCTAAATTTTAAATTTTTTTAAGCTTCAAATTTTATTTAAAATAAGTATATAAACTGTTTCTTCATCACTATAATCATATTCATGATCATTGTCGTCTTCGCTTGAATTTTTATCATCGCCTTCAACATCATCGTCATCATCAACTTCATTATTGCCACTCTCTATCACGATCAACTCTAATGCTTCTTCGGGTAAATCCTGAACTTTTTTTTGGTAATTTTCTTGTGGTTGATATAACGGGGTCAGAACTGATTAAAAGTCTGTTAAATATGTCTTCATTTGCTTTTTTCTGCTGCATTTGCGAGAAAAATGTTCTCTAAAATTCTTAAAATCTTTGTTTCGAGCTTCCTGAGCTTCTTCTGATAATTGTCCGATTGGCAACATTGCGAGCGATATTATCTCTGGTCCATGGATAAAATATTTGTGAAGTGTTGGAGGCATGTTATACCAAGGATAACATTCACGAAATATTTTGCTGTATTTAAAGCGTAGTCACGAAACTTCTGTACCTCAATATCGTGCCCACTAGAAACAACTGCAAGTATTGCATGCATCTTTTTAATCAAATTTATGTCAACTTTAGTAATTACTGCTGACATCTCGGGATTTTGAAAGAAACGCCCAGCATTGCCCTCGTTAGAATTCCCAAAGCCAGGTTTCGGTTGGTCAACAATCAGACCAATTTTATCTTTAAATCCTTTTTGAATCCGTGCTTTATTTTCCGAAACTAATAGTTTCTCACTTTCTGTTCGAGCTTGCCACTTTTTTATAGACAATTTATATGATAAGTGGAGAAGACATTCAAAGAACCTAATCCACCCATGAAGTATTGAAAGCCAAAATTGTAAATTTTCTGTTTTTTCAACTTTCTTCACCATTTCATCAATTTTATTAAAATCTTTCGAGCTAGCTCCACATAAATAACATTTTTGTGTTGATGTTGTTTCTGTTAGTGCGTTGCATACTTTTCCATCAACCATAGATACAATTAAATTGTGTTTAACTTCCAAATATTTATTTCCATAAGGTATAACCAAATTAACAAGAACAGTTAACAGTTCTAGAAACAGCTGTGGACTCTTTTACAAATTTACAAAGGCCTGCAGAACCTGATAGAAGCTGAGCGCGGATTTTGCCACATAATTTTGCTTCCACAAACCAACCTGATTGGAACAATACAGGTGATGAAAACTGATGAATCATTTGCACCCGGATTATGGGACGCTTGCTTATATGAGCTGTGTCCAGAGCTTCCATCGAATCCCCACTTAGTGTACAAGCATAAATTCGTCATTTCCTCATCGTTCAATGTTTTAATTACGTTATTTTGGGCTAAAGTTATACGCTCAGTGGTATGGTCTAAAAGGGCTTGCAAGCTTACTTGTGCTGAAATCTCGCAAAAATGCATGCTCTCACGTCTAGGATAACAATCCTTTTTTGCTGATTGGACATATGAATAGCAAGGAAACCTATCTGGAGCAGATTGCCTTATAACATTGTACTGTTGTAACTTTGCTTCCACCAAAACAAATAAAGCGTCTTCTTTGGACATTTGCTGTGATAGTGATGATTTGGCTATACTTTTATGAAATTTTTTCGCTCTCGATGGTGAACTTGCAACCTCTTTCACTATCTTTGACTCTTCCACTTGCTCTGAAGCTCTAAAACTCATTTGTGCAGCATAAGCTAGTAAAGGCAAAGGCACACTATCTCTTAAAAATTTACTTTTTTTTTTGCTTCGTTTTCTCATTTTATTCTTCAAATGAAAGTTCTTTGCGTCCACGTTTCATTCCTTGTGAATGGGTGAAACCTATCGAAGAATCCAGTCAACTTTGGTTTATTCTAAGGAAACGCTCTTCATGCCTATTAGCTCTGCTCCAACGAATTAAATTGACTAATAAAGGCTTTTATCTAAAACTTTGAATTTTAGACTATTCCGGAATATGTTCTTATGCATTTAAACTGCCGCTTATCGTAACGTAGGGTGTGAACAAAGCAAACAGGCATCCACTGAACAACAAAAACAATAACAAACCTTTTTTTTGCAATTGCTGTATTTGTTTTTCTTCTGCCTTGAGAAATTCGTGTATATTTGACCAGGCAGTTCGCATAAAAAAATGCATATACTGAGAAAGTGCGCAGTATTGGCGCAACTTTTTTTTTACAAAAAGAAACTACAACAGCCATAGATTACAGGAATGAAACAAGATTTGCTTTACCCCGCTTAACTCACAACTATATGTCTGCATATAAGGTCGAAATCCCAATATTTTAAGGCTTTCGCCCAAAAAAAATTAAAATACCTAGAGACACGTAAAAACACAAATAAAATCTTTTTGTATTTACTAAATTATCTGAACAAGAAGGCTCCATTACAATTTTCTCAAGATTTGTCCAGTTAAAGAAAATAAAAAACTTCGAAAAATGAAAAAAAAAATCATGTATATCACTGTGCGCATACAAAAAGAAATAAACTTGCAATTTTCAGAGAATATTACAAGAAAACTGTAAATATTTCTTCAGTTAGTGATGTAGAATTTTATCTACTTTTGTTTGATACCAAAAATTTACTTGTACATACCTTGAATTTTGATTTTTGAATTAATCTCCAAAATCGACACATTTTACCCCATTGTGCGGCCCGTGCGGAGGTAGATGTCAGATGCACCAATCCGCAAATATCTAAAATTTTCTCAACGCGCAACGCAATAGAAGCTATAACTGGTGCACCTTTGCGACTGGCAACGGCACCACCAGATGCAGAGGAGCGGGACAACACTGGTCGACTAAAGTTGAAGGGTTCCTGCTACTTATGTCTCAGAAGACGCCAGACTCGAAAATCATGCTCATTCTGCGGCAAGCCCATTTGTTCAGAGCACTCAAAGGATATGCCGCGCTGCCTGAATTGCCCATAAATAGTAATAAAATTATTTTAATTTTCAATTTGTTTCAATTTTTTTCAATTTATTGTCAAATTAAATAATATTATTATTAATAAATTGAATAAAATTTAATGAATTTCAAAAACAATGTATTTTTTCGCTTTTTCAGTATTGTTGCTTTAAAATTCAATGTGTTACCCGGGTATGCTCTCTGTTGACGTAAGGTTTAGTTGTTAGTGTTTGGTCATATCTCAGTTCCAGGTGGTCCAGTCCGGCTCAGATTTAACCACAATACGTAAAGCCCTTCAGACTAGGCAATCATGAAATTTCAAGTTGATCGGATTTACGGATCCAGAGATATGGCACTTTAAAGGCAAAAAAGTAACCCGGGTAACGCTCTGTTGACATAAAGGTTAATATGCAAGCAGCCAGCCCTCATTTTCGGCACATCAAATTTTTGTGCATTTCACATAGGTAACCACCTCCCCCTTCTAAAAGTTAGCTTCTGTATTTTAATATATTTAATAGAGTTGTAGGATTTTGGATGCATCTATTGTGAGAGCTTAGAAATCTTTATTAATTATTAAATTATTTTGTGCAATATTTTTATTTAAATTTTTATGTAAATTGTTAATTATGTTTATTTTAAGTTGTAAAGGTGAAAATAGGCCTACCGGGGAACCGAACACCTAAAAAAAGTCGGTAACGCGCTTTATTGCAAACCTCTGGGAGGTGTGGAAAATGCAAAACTTAAATATTCAAAAATAAATTATCAAAAATAGTTTACGGATGAGAATTAGAACGATATATTAAAAGTTCAGCTTCAAATGCCTAAATATCTTCTTTCTAAATTAAATTATTGGTACTTACGAATACAAACCGTTTTATGTTTTCTGTCCGTCAATTGTAAACAAATACATTCAGAAGAAAACTCACCACCGAGAAATCTAAAAACAGGGCTGCTTTTTATTAATAAGAACTCACTACAAAAAGAATATCTGACTATCAGTAAATGATATTTTTATGGGCGAAATATGACACACTATGGCGTTTAAATCAAATATTAGTAAATATTTGTCATTAATAAATAATTTCCTTTTATATTAAGCAACAATATTTATAGTTTTTGTTATTTAATAGAATAAATTTGCTAAGTATTTACTGCCTCAATATATATAGCACTGCGTTGCTACCTCTGAAAATCCAAGATGGCCGCTGTTCACCCCTCAGAAAGCTACCACGAAAAGGTTATCTACTGTATATACTGCGGTTGTGGTAAAATGCACCATCTTCTCGCGATGGCCTAAAGGTTATGTATTTACCATCCAGTGCTCCTAGACAATTTGGAAATTGCCATCGTATTGCAAATTCATTTGCAATTGATACCCACTCTGCCGTATTGCTTGGAAACTAAAATTATGAAATTGTGTAATTATATATTATAAGAAAGTAAATGATTTACACCTTCAAATATAACGCCTTCAGTCTTTTGTAAATAGCGCCACAAACTTCAGGAATTATTCCACTAATTGTTGGCCGCGAAATTTTTGTCCCAAAATTTAAGCTTTGAAACGATTCTCCTATAAAATACAAAATTATTTAAAGTTTTTTAAATTTTTAGTTTAGACACATAGTATACGAAAAAGTTTAATTTTAAACTTACCCGTTGCGAGAAAACGGAGGGTCAGTGACAGCTTTTCCGTTGCAGAAATTGCAGCTCGCATCCCAGTATCTTGCTTCATTATGTCGTCCTGTATTGCTGATATCATGAAATTATACTACGTCTCTGACATTCTTAGATAATTTGTGTGTCCATTTACATCAATGTGCAGTAGTTCCTTCATTAAAAATGAATGTGAACCTGTCTGCGCCTTGGTTGTTCTCCATACTTTAACCCATTGTCGTTTCTTTTCCCTTATAGGTATTTGGGCCACTCTGTCACATATATTAATCAGTTCTGTCAATTAAGAAATACATTTTATTTATAATTCAAAATTAAAACAAAGATTATATAACAGACCTTCACATATATCACCCTTTTCACTATCGTCTGAATCAATTTGTATGGCTTCCTCCATACATTTCACAATATCTTTAATTAATTCGATTTTTTCGTCATACTCCATTTTCTAAAATATTTATATTATATTATGTATATTTGTATACATATTTGCCAATTTCTTACCAAAAGATGAAATTAAATTTTTTAAATATATTCAAAATATTAATTTCAAAAAGATATATGCAAATGCAACTATGTACTACGAAAGAAAGAACACGAATGTCGAAAAACGTCGCAGCGAACTGTTACGAATAAGAACACAAAGCGTGTTGCTGAACACTGGAAACTCGGCGAGCTTGTCAAGCTCTTCATACTCACTCATTTCGGCATCTCTCTTCTTCTATCTGCTAATGCGTATCGCTTCCCTCTTCAGCTCTCGATATCGATCCCTTGGTCGATCGTAATGTTGCTGCTGCACGGCACTCCTCATTTTGCGTTTTTGGCTGCTCTGAGGCGGGTGCATATCTGGGCTGCAACAAGATAGTGATCCGAGTCGATGTTAGGACTTCGGAGCGTACGCGCATCTAAAACATTGGAGACGTGTCTTTCATTTATCACAATATGATCAATCTGCTTGGTGGCTTTCCGATCCGGTGACAGCCAGGTGCCTTGATGAAATTTCCTATGCTTTAAGCTAGTACTACAGACAGCAATTTTTCGAGCCCGGGGAAATCGATCGATCTCAACCCATTTGGGGATGTTTCCTCACGGATGCTGAATTTATCGACTATTGTGCCAAAGATACCCTGGCGTTAAATTCGCCAAGCACGATTTTGACATCTTGGCTGGAGAAACTTTCATAGGTGCGCTCCAAGCACTCATTAGAAGGCATCTTTGTCACAACGTCCTTCCCTTCGGTCGGGGCGTGGGCACAAATCAGTGATATGTTGAAAAACCTTTCTTTGATGCGGATTGTGGCTAGATGTTCATCCACCGGATTGAATGATAGTACTCGGCGACGGAGTTTCTCTCCCACCAAGAATCCCACAACAAATTTGCGCTCCTTTATATGGCCCCTGTAGTAAATGCCACAAGTAGTAAATGCCTCAGTCCTTGTCCGGTTTATCGTATTTCTTGGATGACGGTGATATTTTGCTTCGATCAATAAAAAAAAGCCTATCTAGAAAAAATTAACAAAAAAAAACAAATTTATTCGAACTTACAAGTGGATATAACCCCATAAGTCAAATGCGTTATGTACCCGAAGATATTACGCTTACTTTGATCAAAGTATCAAGACGTAAGGTCTGATTACATGAAATTGGACACTACTTTACACTTGAGGACATTTTGAAAATGTATAACTCATTATAAGGCCAACTAGATATTTGATAAGTATGTTAAATATATGAGGTCTAAGAGATGTATTGACACAATTTTTGGCAATACCACATACGATTAATTAAAATTGAAAGTAACGTGAATTGCTTCTGGCATGATAATTTATTGATAATCGCGCTTTTAGTAGTGTTTAACAAAACCGTTACATCAGCCGATTGCATTAATTTTCATTCTCGGTAGGGCTGGTCATAGTACTTGGCCAGAGCAAATTTGATTAATGTGTCTTAAGTATATTAGCTAATTTACTTTGTAGCAATATGTTTCAGACGTTAAAAAACTGTTTGATTTTCCATCTAATTTATTTGCTGTACATTATACGCAAATTAATAAAATATATAGTATAGTATAGTTCTCAAAAAAGTTAAATACGTAAGTTATTTACCGTGAATTTTAAAGCTTAAAATTTCGCGGGTTTGGAGATTACAATTGTCAAAATTGTGCTAGTATGCATACTTCTAATGTACGATAGAATTTTTAGCTGTGTTCATCGTTTCCTTTTGCTGTAGCAGCCGCAAAGGTTAGACGAGTTTTAATGAGCTTGCGAATTTTCGTTTTTTTGTAAGAAACGGAGCAATTTGGAGGATGCAGTCATGTGTAGGGAGGATGGAGTCATGTATGTAGAAGTTCACGCAACCGAAGAAACACACACCCAATGAAAAGAAACAACAAGCCTCGGATGAGTGACCGCCTTTTGGTGGCGACCATGGCAAACGAAATAAGGACTATGAATTAAGGGCATGCACCTGGAATGTCCGGTCCCTTAATTGAGAAGGTGCCGCTGCACAGCTGGTTGATGTCCTCGTTAGAGTGAAGGCTGACATCACCGCCGTCCCAGAAATGCGATGGACGGGACAAGGACAGAGACGAGTAGGTCCTTGTGGCATTTACTACAGTGGCCATATAAAGGAGCGCAAGTTTGGTGTGGGATTCGTGGTGGAAGAGAGACGCGCTTATGAGAGCTGCCCCCGCCACGATGTCAAAATCGTGCTTGGCGACTTTAACGCCAGGGTGGGCAAAGAAGGAATCTTTGGCACTACGGTCGGTAAATTCAACCTCCACGAGAAAACATCCCCAAATGGGTTGAGGCTGCTACACTTCGCCGGGGCTCGAAACATTGTTATCTGTAGTACTAGATTCCAGCACAAGAAAATATATCATGCTACCTGGCTGTTTCCGGATCGAAAAGCCACCAATTTGTGATAGACGTAAAACACGTATCCAGTGTTCTAGACGTGCGTACGCTCCGAGGTCCTAACATCGACTCGGACCACTACCTCTGTGAAGAATTGAAGAATGCCACGTACTAACTTTTGTCGAAATCGGTTGGCCTGGTCCCGAGATATGGAATTTCACCGAAACGTTGGCGGTGCCACGCCTGTCGTCCAATTTTTACACCAGCCTTCATAAAACTCTTTTATATCATCTAGATGGTAAAATTTCATGTCTCTGGCGTATTTAGTAATTGATTTCATTTTCACACTGTCGGTAGGAGTTCTTATAAGATTTATACTCAGCAAATGTGGTTGTTGTAGCTTAAGTGGTTTATGAGATACATATGTACATTAAAGTTGTTAGAGGGCGGGCCACTCCAACTTAAAAAAAAAATTTTCCCCCAGGCGCCCCTTACTACTGCGATCCTATGTCTGGCAAGGGATTGCCACCATAAGAAGTGTCTGGCAATGAATAAGATGGTTTGTAATGTTATTCCGAATAACATCTTAAAAAATTATGCTTTATAAAATAACGAAAGTTGGCTGTTATTTTATGCACCTGTCCCACCCGCTACCTCCCAAAGCCACGATGACTCGAATTTCACATTTTGCCATCGTTCTTACCTATGTTCAAAGCATACTTCAACAAACTTTCAGCTTTTACAAAATGACGAAGGTTAGGATGTCACGGGCTCTTACTCTACTAGTACTTTTGTTTAAATATGAAAGTACATATATAACTTATCGCAGTTAATTACCTTTGTTTTCATTATTGCATTTAGTTTTACTTTGTGAACAGCAAAACTGGCAGACCCTTTTTCTACTGATTTTATAATTATAAGCCCAAATAAAAAGTAAATTATAACTAAATATTTTATTTCAGTAAATTTTATTTATTTTTTTTTGGAACGAAGTTCTTTACGGCAGGCTTGGAGAAGATAGGGATTTTGCTTCGGGACCTAACTGAAAGACTGCAAACTACATCTGTCAAATATTAAAATACAGACGTACAGTTGGACACTGTTATTTTGACAGCTGCACGACTACACGACTGCAGGCCGACAGTTGTCGTTCCCGCTAACTTGAGTATTTCCTATATTTGCCAACGGCAGTAGGACGACAGTAGAGTTGACAGTAGAATGGAAGATAGAAAGATGAGGTAGAGTGGCGATGTCACTAATATGTAAAATGTAAAAATATTCACAGCTCTAACAAACTTGAAGTTATTTTACAAATAAAAGCATAGAATAGCTCTATTATACCTTTATTATATCATTTGTAATAACAATTGATAATTTAAAACAAAAATATTTACCTATTTACTTATTTTTTGCATAAAAAATTTCACTTTGAACAAAATTTTAAAATTTCATTGAAGTGAAAGGTATTAGTATGGCCACCACGAAATTGTGTACATACAAAATGGAAAACTGCGTTGTTTTGTACACATGCCGGCCATTGTGTTGTTGCTGCTTCTCACAAATGTACATGTCGTAAGATGCACAACGACATTTTCAGTTCACTGTCGTGCTGCTGCTGCCTGTCGCGCTCTATGTGTTCACCACTTGACTGATCATCGGCCATCTAACTCCCAAAGCTTGTGCTGCGTGCTAACAGATTCGCAACATGTTGCGTTGGGACGGCGTATGATGCTGGAATGGTGTTTCTAAAAGTGACGTGGTTTTCCAGTTGTGTTGTGAGCAATAGGGTGTGCCTTTGTGGTTTGTGTGGGCTAAATTCTGCATAGATATTTAGTTCCCACAAACAATTTTATGGCCTTTCCGTGATTATAATGCTTTAATAAAACTTTATATATTAAAAGCGTCACCACAAATAGCCAAGTGTGTACTATACTGATACAAAATAACTATAACCCAAAATAACAAACATCTACCGCACAATAACGAAAAGCTTCGCGCGAGTTAAGGAACGTATTCCTTATAATAGTAACAAACCTTTTGTTTCAGTAAACAGAATGCACCAAAGTCTGCGATTACATGAGGCAACTTTAGTTGCTAATTCTCGGGCGATTCTCTTTTGCTTTCGCCCATTACCTTCACACGAGCAACTTGTGTTGCGCAACTCTGCTCGGGTTTTTTTCTCATTCTCTTTCACTTTACTTTAACCAATTGTCTACTCTTTACTTTAACCCATTGTCGTTTCTTTTTCCTTATAGGTATTTGGGCCACTCTATCACATATGTATATTAATCAGCTTTGTCAATTAAGAAATACATTTTATTTATTAAAACAAAGATATATCACCCTTTTTACTATCGTCTGAATCAATTTGTTTGGCTTCCTCCATACATTTCACAATATCTTTAATTAATTCGATTTTTTCGTCATACTCCACTTTCTAAAATATTTATATTATATTAAGTATATTTGTATACGTATTTGCAAATTACTTACCAAAAGATGAAATTAAATTTTTTAAATATATTCAAAATATTAATTTCAAAAAAAGGTACGCAAATGCAACTATGTACTACGAAAGAAAGAACACGAATGCCGGAAAACGTCGCAGCGAACTGTAACGAATAAGAACACAAAGCGAGTTGCTGAACACTGGAAACTCGGCGCGAGTCCCCTCTCCTCGTCGCCCCCACGCCAATAAACCAAGAGTTGCCGCAACAAAAGTTGCCCCGTGTAATAACGCTCAAAACAACATTGAGTGGAAACAATTTAAATGCACAATCACTACAACAAACAAGTATCAAAACAACCCTGAGTTTGAATACCACAACAACCTTATCTTAAAACAAAGCAAATGTTTTTAAGCAAATAATATATATCGGGTGATTTTTTAAGAGCTTGATAACTTTTTTTAAAAAAAAAACGCATAAAATTTGCAAAATCTCATCGGTTCTTTATTTGAAACGTTAGATTGGTTCATGACATTTACTTTTTGAAGATAATTTCATTTAAATGTTGACCGCGGCTGCGTCTTAGGTGGTCCATTCGGAAAGTCCAATTTTGGGCAACTTTTTCGAGCATTTCGGCCGGAATAGCCCGAATTTCTTCGGAAATGTTGTCTTCCAAAGCTGGAATAGTTGCTGGCTTATTTCTGTAGACTTTAGACTTGACGTAGCCCCACAAAAAATAGTCTAAAGGCGTTAAATCGCATGATCTTGGTGGCCAACTTACGGGTCCATTTCTTGAGATGAATTGTTCTCCGAAGTTTTCCCTCAAAATGGCCATAGAATCGCGAGCTGTGTGGCATGTAGCGCCATCTTGTTGAAACCACATGTCAACCAAGATGCCAACAAACTTTTTGTTGCCAAAAATGGAAGAACTGAACTTGGAAATTCTACGATTTACGCCTATAAGTATATGTATGTATGTATGCTTTTTTGTTTTTTAGACTTGTTTCAATGTTTTCTTTTTTAATTGTTTTTTTGTTTTTAATTTCAATAAATTTGAATTCAATTTTTTTTCCAATTACTTTCAATTGAAATTTTTTTTTCATTAAGTTTTTTTTTCTATAATATACATACATTAAAAGTAGACAATAATAATGGGTTGTCAAAAAAGTCTTGCGGTATTTTTATTGACTTGTTTTTTTTTTTTTATTGAAATTTAAATGAATTTTTATTGACTCATGCCCAGCTCTTGGCCGATGCTACGGCTGTCACTATGCCGGTCTCTTTCGACCAATTCAGCGATTTTATCGCAATTTTCGACGGCAGGCCTTCCGGAGCGTGGCGCATCTTCGACCACCAGAACACAAACGTTGAAACCATCGTTGTGCGGTGGAAATGGAAACTGTATAGGGTCCATAAACTGCACAAATTTTATTGGCGGCCTGAGATGCATTTTTTCGTTTATCGTAAAACAGACTCTGTCCGAGACGTGATGTGTGAACTCGCGGTTGGAAAGGGCGAGGAGGTACCAATGATAACCGTATTAGCGCGTGAAATGAGCTTTCCAAAAAGGTATAGCATGACCCGATGCGACTAATAATATATTCACGTTGCGGATCCAGCGGTGACTTCGGCGGAAATTTTCGTCACGCCTTCCTGGCTGTGTCAGCTGCCAGACAACAAATGGGCTGAGTATTGTACCTTTCGGGCCAAATTCGGCTGCCAGATACTTCGCATCGATGACTATGTCTGTAAGCCAAGATCCGTTCTCCAGGGATGGTAAGTCTGCTCGGTGTAGGCAGACTTCATTTGGCCCCGCTGGGTAAGTTCCCCCTTCTCGTTCTCCGGCGGCGTATCTTCTTGTTCGGAGGAGAGTTCGATCACTGGCGATCACCATGGTATGGTGGCATCGTCTGATGTAGACGCTTCGCTGCTACTGACTCAACAGACGATAAATGGCGCGGCCGGGTTAGCTCTTTTCGACGCTGCAGTCCAAGATTGTCTCCCGCGTTGTAATATCGCAAAAGAAAGTGCTGCTAAGATAACGGTTCAGTGTGGTCCGTTAGGGCAATACCGTTTCCTGCTCTGCTGCGCTCCTGGGTGCTAGACGACTTGCTGCTCTGTACCACGACGACTACGCTCGGATATTTCTGCTGGCGCTCGCGTAGGCTTCAATGACGGTGTCCTGGCGTATACGTTGACGCTCGCGTGCTACGACGACTGCGCTCGGCTACTTCTTCCGGCGCTCGTGTAGGCTTCAATGACGCTGTCCTGGTGTACACGTTGACCCTCCTCTGCTACGCAGGTGATGTCCTGTTTAACCACTTTGCCGCGTAAAGAAACCGGACCACGGAAGACTGTGTCAGCGACCGCGATATTAAAGGTTGAGTTGGTCAGAGGATGAACTCACTACCAGGCTCACCTTTACCAGACGGCGTTCACAAGTCAGGGTACCAAGCCTAGCTAGAGGATAAACTCACTGCGTAGTCTAATGCTGAACGTGTGTACGCTGGCACTGTACCGTGGTGACAGACTGATTATCGACCATCTAACTCCCCACCAAGTTTGTGCTGCGTGCTAACAGATTCACAACGTGTTGCGTTCGGATGGCGTGCGTTGCTGGCAGAGGCGTGGTTTTACCGCTGCGTATGCATGCTTGTTGTTGTTTCGCCTGTTTGTCTGATTTCTCCGTCTCCGTGGTTTTCCGTTGTATTGTTTGCGTGGCATGGTTTTACTGCTGCATATGTATGTCTGTTAATGTGTCAACTCTTGTTGCTATTTCTCGGGCGATTCTGTTTAATATCGCGCCGGTTAATTGTGGCTCACCATACCTGAACGAGAGAACCAAATTGAAAATTTTAAACACGCATGTATGCTTAAATTATCGAACTTTATTTTAAAACATATTTTATTAAAATCGGTTAACAAAATTTTTCCACAAATTCACTTTAAAAGATGCTATTTTTTTGCAAATTTCTAAATATATGCTAGTGTATTTTCATCTATTGTGCATTGTACCAAACCAATTATGGATACGTTTTCACGCACATATATTACTTATGAATTATAAAAACCACTAGTAATGTTTTTAATTACTTTTGATTGTTAATTTCTTTTGTAAATCTTTAAATAAAATACACCTTTTTTCTGCATTGAGTCTCAATAATGCGAAAAACGAAATGACTGCCCACTTTGAACTGTCAACTTACCGAGAAAGCACGAACAAAAGGGAATAAATTAAACCCACTTAGCAATAAATGTATGAAATGAACGCGAAAAGGTGTTCAATGCTAAAATACTGTGGATGGCGTAGCCGGTGTTGGACCGGCTAGGGTTATTTTTGTGCTGTAAAGCGGGGCCAATGCAGAAAGGAATGAAATGCTAAAATACTGTGGAGGAAATCCCGGTGAAACATTATTTTACAAATTTAAGTATAAAACAAATTAAGGCTTTATAAGTATTTCTTAACGATTTCAATATACCATCTAATATGTGTGCTGGGAAGCATAACGGTACTTTTCATATGTTTACCCATATTTAAAAATTTGCCGTTATGCAAAATACGTTTTCGGGGTTACTCGGCGTTATTGAAAATAAAAATATTATTATAAAACAATGTGCGAAATTGCAAATGGTGAGTAATAATAATAAATAATAAGATCTTCTAATATTGGAATATATTATTTTTTTTAGGAACGCGGTGCACACGGTTTGAGTGGAGCCGTATGCGTGTTGGCACCGAGCTGCGCCCGCATGAACAAGGAGTCCGTTTTGCGGAGGAAAACGGCCTAATACCGAGCGAGCAAATGTGCCCTGTACACAAGGTCCCAAAGACTATACGGAAAGGGGGCAAATTTGGGTATTTTGTGTGCTACAGGGGCACAAAAAGGCCACGTGTTTCAGTAACCATCGGGACATGGTTTGAAAATGTCCGCATCAGTGTCCCTCAGGTGTACTTTTTGATGTACTGCTTTGCGTGTCGTATGTCCCGCGAAGAAATATTTGCGCGAGGACTATACAAAGGACGGGAAAACTTTATCATCTGCAACAATAGCAGACTGGTATAGTTATTGCCGAGAGGCCGTGATAATATACCAGTTGGACCACCAATATGAACAAGGAAAAATTGGTGGTCCGGGAAAAATTGTTCAGATCGACGAGAGTAAATTTGGGCGGCGGAAGTACAACAAAGGTAATACTATTTCCTTATACAATGAATTTAACTCTAATAAGGTTATTTTTTATATTTTAGGCAGGCGCGTAGAGGGACACTGGGTTCTTGAGATGATTGAAGATGGTAGCGAGGACATACGCCTCGAAGTACATATGTCCTGACAATGTTCGAACGGCGGACATTTTAATTCCATTGATCCAGAACCACGTGGCTGAAGGAAGCATAGTTCGGACGGACTGCTGGTGGGCATATGACGCATTACCAAATTTTTGGGTACGTCCACCAAACCAACCATCACACCGCCAACTTCGCCGACGTCATCGTCGAATATATGTATGTTGCGGCGATTTATTCAAAAACAAGAAAAATATCCCTTTGTATCATTAATAGATGCAATTAAATACATATGTATATAAGTACATTGCCCTGAAGCATTTTGGTTTTCTTTATTTCGATTTCTTGTCCATACAAAAATGTTGGCTGGGTTGCATTGGTTTCAGGTTGTATGGAAAAATGAGCAAAAACACTGATTTTTGGTCCTTTTCAAAGGGCTCCCTACAGGTATATAGGTTCTCTAGGGGGCCGAGGTGTGGTTTATTAAAAAGTTCGATCCTTCCTCTTTTCAATAAGGGGGCGTGAGGGGGTTGTCGTTCTCGCTAACTACAATATATTTTGATATTTGCCAACGACAGTAGGAGGACAGGAGAGTTGACAGTAGAGAGATGAGGTAGAGTGGGGATGCCACTAATATGTAAAATTATTCAAAGGTCTAACAAACCTGACGTTATTTTACAAATTAAATAGCTCTATTATATCATTTGTAATAACAATTGATAATTTAAAGCAAATAAATTTACCTAATTACTTATTTGTGGCATAAAAATTTCACTTTGAACAAAATATTTAAATTTCATTGAAGTGCAAGGTATTAGTATGGCCAGAACGAAATTGTGTACATGCAAACTGGAGAGCTGTGTTGTCTTGTATACATGCCGGCCATTGGGTTGTTGCTGCTTCTCACAAATGTACATGTAGTAAGATGCACAACGACGTTTTCAGTTCACTGTCGTGCTGCTGCAGTCTGTCGCGCTCATTGTGTTCAGCACATGAGGATGTTAATTTACAGTGTTTATGAAATTTTAAAAAGTGGTGAGTTGAATAAATTAATTTTTAAATTTTCTGTTTATTAATATTCGATTGTTTTAAATAAATTTGGCGGAAAAAGTAAAGTGGACAAAAGCGCTAATTGAAAAATTAATATATTTGGTAGAAGCACAGGAGTAATTATAGCATAAAGTCACCGTTATATTTGGACCGGAATGTAAAAGCTGAAGCTTTTAACAAAATCTGTGAGGAGCTAAACGTGCCAAACATAAACGTGTGTGAAATAAAAAAAATGGAAAAATATAAGAACACAATATTTACGAGAAATTCGTGAAGTGCGCAATTCACGAAAAAGCGGAGCTGGTATACACGATTTGTATTCTCTAAAGTTCTGGTGCTTCTCGCTGCTGCAATTTTTGGAGCAGCATACCCAAATTAGGAGGGGGGAATCTAACTACGAGGAAATACTTTTTTTTATTTTATTAAATTTTATTACATCAATTCAAACAAATATTATACGGGAGTCGGGAGTGAGAAAATAATATATCTCCAACAACAACCCAACCAATTGTGGCTGAAGAGACTGTTAATATAGTAAATCATTCATATACATATACATATGTGTATAAAACAAATAGTTTTAACCTTTATACTTATCTACATTTATAGGCAACTGAAATAATGAATGGCGAAAAAGAAAGGCAGAAGAAAAAGGGAAAGGTATTGTAATTTTAATTTTAAAAATTAAACAATTTACTTATTTATTTTCTAACATTTATTTTTTAAAGCACTGCATTGACTAAAGTGAGGCAGGATTTGGCGGCTGTGAGAGAACAAATCGCTGAAAGACGCAATAGACCGTATAGTTGGTTGGGCAATTTGGTCTCTGCGAAAATGTAGAAGATAGTTCCTCACATGCGAGAACACGCTTAATGGGAGGTCCAATGCCTTATGCGCCGTTTAGTACAAAAATCAAAGAGATATGGTGATTCGCATATACAATCCCCTCAAAACGACTTACTTCAGAATGCAATGAATGGGATTTTTGAAGATGAAGATTTTGATTTTTGTAAGTAATGCACATTTCTATAATTTATCAAATAACATAAGTAAATAATAATAATAAATTTTTTCAGGGTCGATTAATATATATAATGGAAAAGTTTGAATGAAATGTGACTGAAATAAAATTTTAAGGCTGGCTTTTTTAAAGTACGAATAATGTAGATATTTATATATTGTTCTAAGAAATGTTTTTAATTTAAATCTAAAATGTAATACATTTAAAGACTGATTTTTGAAGTACAAATAATGAAAATATTTTTATATACATATTTCTAAGAAATATTTTTAATTTATATCCGAAATGTGATTAATTTGACAAAGCCTAAGTTTTTCTAATTAGTGCCTTATATTAGAATAAATACTATTTATTTTTTATATAGTTTATAAGTTATGATAAATTATGAATTTAAATCAATGAATAAAATGTGATATGAATTAAACTAGAACAATGTTTTTATTCATCAAAAAATGTGGGGCATTTATATTTATAATAGGTATAAAAATTAGTTGCATGAATTACATTAAATGGCGGTTTTCTCTGTTTCCGTACAATATTTTTTACAGGTACGGAAATACCGAAAATAGTAGTCCTTTAAATGTGCTTCAACTGCGGGAATTTCCACGTTCCATTTATCAAGTATTCGTTGCGCAAACAATGATCATGGGAAAATCCCCCCCCTTAATATACTTATGCATTTATGGAGGATTCGTTGCGCAAACAATGATCATGGGAAATTCTCCCTATTAATATACTTGTGTATATGCAATGACAATTTTATGACAGAAATTTCCTTCTCCATCTCAACGATTAAATATGTATACATATACATACACTCGCCAGAAAAAAACAATAAGCTGAGAAATTTGTGTTCAAATAACTCATTATGTATGAAAATTATATACAAAAGTTTTATTTAGTATTTCTTTTTCATTTTGCAAAGGTTTTTTTTTTAACCTACACTTTAAACAAATTTTTTCAAAACAGAAACTAAAAAATCTCACATAATGAAACAGAAAAAGTATTCGTACAATTTAAAATTAAGTACATACATATGTATACATAGTTAAATTATTTTGTGAAAATTCAATATCCGAGTAACTGGTGGGATAGCCCTTACGTTTTAGGACCTCGGCAAGTCATTGTGGCATTGAATGAACCAGTTTGGATGTGTCATGATTTGTAATTTTGGCCCATTCGTCCAAGATCACATTTTTGAGCACTTCTTTGGAGGTTATGGAGTGTTGGCGGATTCTGCGCTCCAGTAAATCCCACAAATGCTCGATGGGATTAAGGTCTGGAGATTGAGGTGGCGGGCGCAATTGGTTTTTTATGTTATAGAACAACCAAAGCTTTACATTGTGTGCCGTGTGCTTTGGATCATTATCCTGTTGAAACCAAAAATCATCACCAAGACCCAACTGCTGAGCACTATCCTTCAAATTACTTTTCAAAATGCTTAAATAGCCGAATTGATCCATTATTGAATCTATAAAAACAAGTTTGCCTGCTCCTTCTGCCGCCATACACCCCCAGACCATCACGCCACCTCCGCCATGTTTGACGGTGGGTAAAAGATTTTCTTTATCAAGTGCAGTACCACTCTTGCGCCACACCAACTTTTTTCCTTTAATCTCAATAGTACAAAACATGCTTTCGTCGCTGAATAAGACACGTTCCCAAAACTCTCGAGGCTGGCTAATATGTTTTTTGGCAAAATCCAAACGTTTCTTTCTGTTCACTTCGGAAATTTAGGGCTTCCTGCGTGCTACACGTGCGTGATACCCATCTTTCTTCAAAACTTTTCGTAGAGTATCTTCATGGAGATCCTTGTCAAATGAATTTTTAATGTTTTCACAAATTTGCGAGGCAGTAAGGCGAGGATTTGCTCTTACTGACTGTAATATTGCTCGTTTTTCTCGAACGGTCAATATACTTGGACGACCAGAACGTGGTTGTGACGCAATCGAGTTAGTTTTTTTGAATGCTTGCACGACATACTGCACAGAAGAATGAGGTCTTCCTATTATTTTACCTATGTACTTATTTCCCTGAATGATTTGCCCTCTTTTCTGAGTTTAAGAATAATTTCTCTTTCGCCAGCACTAATTTCTTTAATTTTTGGGGCCATCGCGAATTTTTGCACAAAGAAAAAATTCTAATAACTTTAAAGTGAACTGTTCAAAGCGAGATCAATTATACACTACAATACAAGCGCTTATGTGAATGTATTTGTCACCATATAACAAGGGGAATACCCCGTTATGATGTGTACGGATACTTTATCCGTTTAATTTAAGCGAGTTTTTTTGTTTTTGTTCTGGGAATTTGCTTTTAATGTGAATGTCTAAAAAAAAAAAACCTTTGCAAAATGTAAAAGAAATACTAAATAAAACTTTTGTATATAATTTTCATACATAATGAGTTATTTGAACACAAATTTCTCAGCTTATTATTTTCATATCGAGGTGTACGGATAATTTTTCTGGCGAGTGTATGTACATAAGTATCTCTATGAAAAAATGTTTCTGTAATGTTGCATTTAATTATACAACATATTTTTCTTTTTGTATGAAATATAAATAATTCCATTTTTATTAGAATTCATATATATGTAGTATATACATACAGTGATGTGCGATGAAATAGAGCCAGTACTATCGAAATTATTTAAATTAACAAATCATATAAAAATTCACTTTTTTCATTTATTCCTTCAATAGGAAAAAAAGAGCAACTTATGAGACGTATATTAAAAAACAAATTAAACAGCTTAAGTCTAAAACAGAAACGAAAAAATGCAAAATTCATTGGTATAAGTATCTTATTTCAGCTGTGACTTGAAATAGAGCCAAAAGTAGTTATTCAATTTCAGTCGTATCTCATGACCTGAAATCAAAAATTTTTATGAAATAATTAAAAGAAACGATGCAACTATGCTAAATCTTACTTCAATATTTAGTGCAGTATTCTTTATTTTTTATAACTGCTGAGCAACGCCTGGGCATCGAATCCACTAGATTCTGGCACTTAGCAGCTGGAATTTGCTCCCATGCGTCCTTCACTAGTTTCCAAAGGGCATCTTTATTTGTTGGATTTTTTCCTCTAAGAGCCACTTTTAACCTCTCTCCACAAATTTTCAATTGGGTTTAGATCTGGCGACTGTGGCGGCCAGCATAAAACTTGGATGTTATTTTGACTAAAACCATTTTTGCCCGCTTCGATGTGTGTTTTGGGTCGTTATCTTGCTGGAACACCCATCGAAGCGGCATGTTGCTCTGCGTAAGGCAACATAGTTTCATTCAAAATTCTAGTGTACTGCAAGGCATCCATTGTACCTTCTATCCGAAATAGAGGACCAGTCCCATACATGAAGAAAAGCACCCCCATACCATTATACTTCCCACCGCCATGTTTTACCGTTTTTACAGTATATTGAGGGCAGAATTCGGTATTGGGGGGCCTTCGCACAGTAAGACTGCCTCGGTCAGAGTTAAATAAATTCACTTTTGTTTCATCTGACCAAAGAATGTTTCGCCACTTACACGCTGGCCAACTCACATGATCCTCGCCAAATTTTAATCGTTTGTTTACATTTGCTTTGGTTAGAAACGGTACCTTTCGAGCTGTTTTAGCCTTTAATCTCTCTTTGATTAACAGTTTTCTAATTGTTGAAGTATCCACATCCAAAGAAAACTGTTTTTTAAGTGCGGAAGAGGTCACAAACGGATCTTTTTTAATTTGCCAATTTCTTACCAAAAGATGAAATAAAATTTTTTAATATATTCAAAATATTAATTTCAAAAAAATATACGCAAATGCAACTATGTATGTACTACGAAAGAAAGAACACGAATGCCGAAAAACGTCGCAGCGAACTGCTACGAATAAGAACACAAAGCGTGTTGCTCAACACTGGAAACTCGGCGAGCTTGTTAAGCGCTGAACACATAGAGAGCGACAGACTGCAAACTACATCTGTCAAATATTAAAATACACACGTTCTTATGGGCAGTGTTATTTTGACAGCTGCACGACTACACGACTGCAGGCCGACAGTTTTTGTTCTCGCTAACTTCAATATCCTCCTATTTTTGCCAACGACAGTAGGATGACAGTAGAGTTGACAGTAGAATGGAAGATAGAAAGAGGAGGTAGAGTGGTGATGCCACTAATATGTAAAATGTAAAATTATTCACAGCTCTAACAAACTTGACGTTATTTTACAAATAAAAGCATAAAATAGCTATATTATAGCTCTATTATATCATTTGTAATAACAATTGATAATTTAAAGCAAAAATATTTACCTATTTACTTATTTTTTGCATAGAAAATTTCATTTTGAACAAAATATTTAAATTTCATTGAAGTGAAAGGAATTAGTATGGCCACAACGAAATTGTGTACATACAAATTGGACAACTGCGTTGTTTTGTGTACGAGGAAATCGTGGCATTACCCGAGCCTCTGGTCACCCCTTCTACGTCAAAGGCTGTCCGAAAGGGTATATATTCGCGTACAGCTCCTATCAGACGTTCTCGATGTACACTCCAGCTTATTGGATGCAAAAAGACAGAATCGAGAAGGAATTTAAGATGAGGGAAAATGAATTAATGCTAAAAGAGCAACAATTGTTGTTTGATAAAAAATTTTGAAAAAGAGTTGGTAGAAAAAAAAGCTGACAGGGAAATTCAAGTTATGGAAATTCAAATGAGGGAGAGAATAGCTATGAAAGAACTGGAAATGAAGGAAAGAATTGAAATGGAAAAAATGAAAATAATGCAATAAAAATCTCGCGGTGCTAAGTATTTTCTTCCATATAGAAAATAAATCGCGTTATATGAAGAAAACATGTATAACACCTTCATTAGTAAAATATTAAACATCTTTTATTCCAATAAAATTTAATAGGCTATTGAACTGCATACCAAAAATAAAAAACATCGACTAAAAAGTTGAATATTTCGATGAAAATTTGTAAAGTTTAGATTTCTATACGAAAACTAATTCAATTTAAATAACTGAAGCCTGTGTTGATAAAAACCTCTTTTGCAAACGAATAGCAATGGAGGAATTAAAAATTAAAAAATAAAACTATACATATATACTACATAAAATTAAATAATTATATCTTTATTGTTTACAAAATGTGATAGAGCTTTTCTTAGGTCGTCATGTTCATAAATTTCTTGTGGGAAGTCTGTTTCTTCTTGGCTTTCTAAACTTGGATTTTCGTCTAAGTTAAATTGTAGCAGCATGTTGTGAAGGATACAACATGCCAAAATCCATCTACAACAATTTTTATAATTAGTTTCGTTCGTTAATCGGAACCGTAGTTCTTTTAAACTGCAAAATTTTTCTTTTAATTTCCCAAAACAATTTTCTATACGTACTCTATATTTAGAGAAATATTGATTGAAGGTATCTCTCATTTCTTTTGACTGCTCAGTACTGTTTTGTCGAAAAGGTGTAATAAGATGTTGGCTTAGCGGATATGCCGAATCGCCAGCAATCCATTCCCGATGACAGAAATAATTTTGTGGGTTTTTACCTATTGCAGATTCGGCAAAAATTTTAGCATCATGCACGCTTCCTCGGTATCCTATTGTCGCTTGTCTAATTCTTAGTGAATAGTCACATACTACTTGCATTTTTATGGCATACTGTTTTTGCGAGAGAGTATAGTTCGTGATCTTTTGAAGGCGACTCTGCTAATCTGATTTCAGTACCGTCAACATAGCCAATACATCCTGGAAGCTCTTTCATTGTTTTTGTGACAATCTTTCGCCTTTCTTCTCTAGATGGCCAACATAAAAATGTAGATTTTAAATTAATCAATGCGGTAATAACCCGCTCTGTCACTTTGCAACTGTTCCGCCATCGCCTATTCCGAACAATGTTGCAATCTTTCTAATAGAGGCACTCTCTCTCCACTTGATCCCAGACGAAAAAGTGTTATCTTTAGTTGAAGATCGATTGGTAATTGTGGAACAAAATTTTTGTTTTGGAAAACAGGGTCTTGCTTGATTAAGGATAATATATAGTTGAACTCAAAGAATTCTATGCGCAACATTTGTCGCATGCGGCCACTATCAAATCTGGGAAGAACATTATTGACCCATTGCGAAGACTTTGGTATACCCAAATGGGTACTACTCCGATAAGCTATAATAAGCGCTGCATCAATGGCAAATTTTATTAGGATATCGTCATCCTCTTCGTCACTGCCTTTAACAAAATTGTAAAAAATAACTTCGGTAGGTAATTTTATGTAATAAGTATATATACATACTAGAATCATTAGCGGTTATGTCCAGTATACATTTGTAGCTGAGTGCGTTCAATATATTTTGCTTTCCATTTAAATGAGACATTTTTATTCAAGAACTAAAAATTAATTTGCTATAAAAATATTGCGAATTGCGTTTACCTTCTGTATTTCTGTGTTGCTTTCCATTTTTTCTAAACGCGAATAGTCAGCTGATCAAAGTTGCCACTTTACAAGGAAACAAAAACATGAAGTAAAGTAGAGTAATTTTGCCTAAGACTGTTATTTCGAACTTGTATAGGAAACAACAACAAACAAAGTTACCACGTGGTAAAATGTTTTGAAGTTAACAGATGGCAAAATTAACACATCAGATAATATAGAACTGTGAACACCCTAATTATAACAACTGACTTTTGTCCTTTCAATACCCAATAATAGGATTTAAGCTTGTTAGGTCTCAATCATTAAATGCTTTTAATAATTTTCCATTGAAAATAAAACTATGATGCTTCAAATTACAAAACGTTTCATCAAATATCTTTAGATTTCACAAATTTATTTAATTTTCATTGTTTTACATTTTTATAAGTGGTCTTGAACGATGCAACTAATCCCTCCGTTTACATATTTTTTTGGTAAGATTTCAATCTGGCCATCGCTCGTTTCCAATTGCTAAACGTCAAAACCTACTGAACTCGATTAGCTGTCAAAGTTCAGTAGGTTTTCCGAACTGGTTTTGTTCACTTCCAGTGAGAGAGGAGTTAAAGATCTCTTTATCTCTGTTAGAAATGATGTTTCTTCGAAAATCGTTCGCTTGCAACGGATAAAACGACTTCTGAGTGGTGATTTTAATGAATAAATTCCTTTTGGTTGAAATGCTCTGCGTTGGCCGTTGAAAAGTTAAGACTATACTTCTCAGGATCATTCATTCCTTTCATTTAAAAGAAATTAATGACCTTTAGAAATATGCATATTTGCATTATTTCGTTGTCATTTCCATATTCGTAGCAATGGAATTTCTATGGCATATGTAATAGCGCCCATACACGAGCATACAAGTGCGTTCGATCGGTGTGAATTCGTTTGCCCATACACGACACACAAATCCATTTTGCGTTCGTTCTTCACAGAGTTAACATGTGCGACAGGAAAGCGGAACATTTCTTGGAATTTATTTCTAATGTAGCATTTTTATCTATTTCATTGTATTTCTTTAATAAGTTATTCCAACTTTTATTTTTCTTACACTATGTATGTATGAGCGCTTAGGCAAAAAGCGAAAACTTTGAAGCGTGATTTCTTGGTTTTTCATTTTTACGATTATTCTTAATTGGCGGGCAGGATAGAAAAAAAACTAAACGTCGTATGGAATTAGGGCAAAGTTTATTATCACTGACATAAAATTATCTTATATTTAAACTAAAAAAATATTAAGAAAAGTCAAGTTTTAACATATTTTTAAACAGCATAAAGTAAAATTCTTTTGATCAAAAGCCATATTTATTCAATTTTTAATAAAATTTTAAATTTTATACTTTTGTTTGAAATTTTCTTAGTTTAACTAGAAGATAAATTAATAAGAAATATGAACTCTTTGATTTTTTTGTTTCCGATAGAAATTGCGACCTGCATCCTACCCGCCGTCCGAAAAATGTACATGCGAGATGCATCGGGTAATTGCTTCCTTAAAGGCAGAGAATATCAAAGATTTCGTATCCAAAAAATTTGTGAAAGATGTTCAAATATATACCTATAAAGCCTAGAAATTACGCTTGAATCAATTATTTTTTTCCCTCCCAAAAAAACCCTCAAAAAAATCGATTTTTTTAAGCCTCAAAGCAGGCTCTCCCCTTAACACTTGCCATTATCCGCAATCTTCACTGTTCGGCGACACGAGAGAAATGAGATTTTGTGCGCCGACAACGCCACACACGATAAACATGTTCGCGCACCGATCGTAAAAATCAACATTTTCGCGAACATGGATCGGTACGCGAACAAGCTCCATACACGATAAACATCAGAATTAAAATTTTTAGTTGTTACGAATTGTTTTGGTGTAGCACCACATATTGGGCATTTTTGATTACAATTGGTGTTTGTTATAACATTTAGTACTTTTCCATCAATCAAAGACATATGCAAATCATATTGACAATAATTTTTTTTCCCTTATCAAGATAATATTCAAATGGATTTAAATAAGATATTTCGCGTATTAAGCTGACTATTTTCTGGATAGAATTAGAGCTGTAGATTCTATTGCTAATTGCATTTTTAATGACCTGCAAAACCACACTGATTGCGTAGTGCGATTCCTCCAAATAATTTTAAGCCAGAACTGTCCAACATTTGTAAAGGTATAATGGTGGTTACAAGCAGTGATTGGTCAAAAGTTGGAGGTGTACTTGTCTCCAAACCTTTTGTTTAAACATACTTTGTTCCGTTGTACCGTCAAACCCATAGCTAGCAATTAAAGCCGCATTCGAAATTTCTGCGTGACGATGCAAAACATCTTTTTGGAATAAAAGAATGCGTTAGTGCGGTATGGTTCTAAGAGATTTTGCGGTGATACTTCTGCTGTGAAGACTCCGACACAGATATCTCCTCAGGCCCGGCAAAGTAGCTTGCATTTAACTACTTTCTCATAGCTTGGATATATGTGCAATTCCTTTCTCGGCTTTAACAACCCCATGTTGATATATTGTCTTTGCTGTAAAATTTTCAAGTAAAAAATGCGAGAGCTTCTTCCGGAGTGAGTGGAACTGCTTCGGGTTTTGGAGAGTAAACGCTTTTCTTATTTCGCTTTGTTCTGCTTTGATGTGCAGTTTTCTTTAAAATAAATTAAATTAATAAATTCGATTTTTGCCGCCACAGTAGCATAGCTGCATGAATCAAAAAATCCAACATCGTCATTGTTTTCTACAAGAAAGATCACTTTGCCAGCTTCCTCTCTAAGCCGATCTCTTTTTGCATCTGTGTTGCTTAACCTTTTGGTCCTCCTGCTTTTACTTGAACAGGGTTTTTCAAAAATCATTCTCAGAAATTTGCAATAATAGTTGGTTGCGGAAACCCACTGGGTATTTCTTTTTAAATCTGTGCTAACCATAATGATTAAATTTTTGATAATTTTTTGGCTAACATATGCTAATAAATTTTTGTATTTTTTCTTATTTCATCTTTTTTCTTTAAACTTAACTCATTAGTATTACATTTTAAGAACCCAACTCAAAACAACATTAGTTTTATGGGATCGCCCTCTATCCAAACTCCAAAGCATTTTTCGTGCTGGAATCTAAAAGGTTGCTGAAAATTACAAAATATTATGGGGGCAAAAACGCGTCAATGTTACATACATGATGTTAAGGAACATACCCCACGAACATACGAAATCTGGAACAATACGGAACAATGCACACAACTTTCACTCTACACTCTTTCTACACACTAAAAAGCTATCAAACAAAAACTCCACACTATATACAGATATAACGCAATAAAACCACATTTTTTTCCCATTAAGCTAAAAAATAGATACCTTTCTTATATTCTTCCATTATAAATTTATTTTTCTTTTTTTCCTTTTTAACTATTATCGAGACAGCTGTTTCTTACAATATTTTGCCTGAACTGTTTACAAGTTTGTTGCTGCTTTCAGAAGCATCATATTTTGTAGCCTATATTTAGGAGAACAGAGTTGCCATATCCAAATATTTTTTTGTATATTTTAGACCACTGAAATGTCTCAATTAATACTGCGTACCCCATTTTTGTGAGATAAGAAAAAATAATTTTTGGCGGCGCCAAAATTTGAATTTCAGACCATGGTGCATTGTGATAAAAAAGTAAAAAGGAAAATGTAATTTAAAATTTCCTAGCTTGATGAATATTTCAAAAACAATGCGTATTTTAATAAGTTGGTAGGACTGTAGCTTACTTACTAATTTGATTAAACTAATTTCGGTTTGTTTGCAGCAACTTTGCTTAAGTCGGTATACCTCGGTAGTTTCTAGTCTCCAATAATTTTGTTTCCAATTTTTGTATTTTTTAACAAAAATTTGTGCGCGGGAATCTTTGCGAATGTTGGGGAAGGCATACGGCGATTCAGTTTTATCAAAAATACAAATCTACTAGTGACACAAAGCCTTCAAAGACGGTCGAGAGATCATTAAAGACGTGCCTCGTGCTGGACGATCTTCGACCTCTTCAACTGATGAAAATATTAAAAGTATGAAGGATATGGTGCTTGAAAATCATCAGACAAGTGATAGAGAAAATGACAAGGGGAGCTCAATATCTCTCGAGAGTCCGTTCGAATGATTTTTGGTGGATATTTTGAGTACGAACCGTGGTCTTGCTCGAATCGTCTCGATAAAGCTTTCGAATTTTTAGAAATAAGTGGTTCTTTTTGGCCGTATTAGAGGCGTTTGCGTAGAAAAACATAAGTCGTTATCTAGGCTGGATGGCATCGAGACCTAGCGTGACAGAGTTTAAATCCAAAATATGAATACCATCGATCAAAACACAAGTATTCCCCAGGAATTTGGCCTCTATGTGATTTTCTCTTTTCTCCAAACTGAAAATGCCGCTCACGTGGAAATCGTTTTCAGTCTCGATCCAAGATGCCAAGATGAGACAAAACCCGCTGGAGAAGCTGAAGGCCAATCCGCGACCAATATACCAAACGAGATGTGATGCGCTTTATCAGCTACTCAGTATCGGAGCGAAGCTGGAACAATCATGCTAGCGGTGGTATTTAGACGCTGTGATGTGGTGTGTTGTGTTGTTTTGAGGTGTGTTTTACTACAATTTTTCCCGATTAGAATGATGTGCGTATGTAGAGAAGCTCTTAGCTCTTTCGTGTACACAGGTTTTTCAACAATTAAATCTAGAGAATGACAACAAGCTTTCAAAGCAAAAATATATACATATATTTGATCACAACTCAAAAATAAATAAAACCTGCTTTAATTGAATGCAAATATTGAATTCCATTTTACTATATCTATATATGTAACCGCATGCCTTTTGGAACGGAAAAATTATGGATAATTTGCCATGTCAACGTCTAATTTTTATTTTTTTATGCGCCAATTTTAAATTTTCTCACAGCCTCGCTTTTGCCTCTCTCTCTAATTGCAACGACGATGACTGTCATTCAATTCTACCTGTTATGGCGCCAGATCCTGTGGTCGATACTATTCGCGGCAATAACAGGAGGAAATTTAATTATCGTTTTAGTTGTGCGACGAACGAAAAATGCGAATTTTAAGCAATTATTTCGCAGGAGTGAGTTGTAAAGTGGATACATATAATTAATTCAAACAATAAAATTAATCACGTAATAAAATACGCTAGAACACGCGGTTGAAAATATTTTTATCAGAAAGCTGAGATACATGATGGATAACTGCAAAACTGGAGAACCACGGGTACAAAACCAGGTCGCCAATTGATGGAATGGCCCATATATATGTATATAGCATATGATTATTTATATACCCATAATCATACAGCTTATACGCATATCGAAAGGGCGTTTGCCGTAAACAGTAAG